>NC_069503.1:326687587-326815087 GCF_027579735.1 Bombina bombina
CGACGTTGGGGCGGCAGATTAGGGGTTAATAAATGTAGGTAGGTTGTGGCGACATTGGGGGCAGCAGATTAGGGGTTAATAAATAGTATGTAGGTGTCGTCGATGTTGGGGGCAGCAAATTAGGGGTTTATACATATAATGTAGGTGGCAGCGGTGTCCGGAGCGGCAGATTAGGGGTTACATTTTTTATTATAGTGTTTGCGATGCGGGAGGGCCTCGGTTTAGGGGTTAATAGGTAGTTTATGGGTGTTAATGTATTTTTTAGCACTTTAGTTATGAGTTTTATGTTACGGCGTTGGACCATAAAACTCATAACTACTGACTTTTAAATGCGTTAGGACTCTTGACAGGATAGGGTGTACCGCTCACTTTTTGGCCTCCCAGGACAGACTCGTAATACCGCCGCTATGGAAGTCCCATAGAAAAAAAGACTTTACAAAGTTTACGTAAGTCGTTTTGAGGTAAGGCCAAAGAAGTGTGCAGTGACCCAAAACCTTCAAGACTCGCAATACCAGCGGTAGTAAAAAAGCAGCGTAAGGACCTGTTGACGCTGCTTTTTTACCCTAATGCACAACTCGTAATCTAGGCGAGAGTCTTTTAAATTAAGCAGTTAGAGAAACAACTGGCCCCTCTACACCTCAGCGTTAAGTTGGGGTGCCTACCTGCTCCTGCGAATGGAAGGAGACAGGATTCCCAAACAAACACGCTATTCTACTGCGTGTATACCTGCCTAGTAATGGCAACAGGAAAAAGAGCGCAAAATCAAAGCACTCTGAAGCCGGAGAAGAACTCCGCCCCTGTGATGTCACAGAATGGCCGAAAAATGGCCCGTAGTGAAAAAATCTATTAGATTCTGTCCTCTAAAAAACTTAACAGTTGTCATAAGCTGAAAACACTAAGACACCAACAAATTAAACTTATCCTAATGGTTTTATCCATACCACTCTTTCACTACCGTAACACAGCAGAGCCCTGCCCCTGTCTAATGTATCCTGAACTCAGGATATCTTACCCCATACATGATGCAGTGAAAATTCCAGTGCCAGGAAACTGAATAAAATTCAAAAGTGGAACTTACCTGCACCCCTGTCCGACAGGAAGGACATCTCTCTGGCATGAGAGGAAGCCACTCCTCACAGAGACCTATGGAATGGAGAAGAACAGAGTAAGCCTACTCTGGTATTTTATGAGAAGGCAGCAGCTGTCAGGAAAACACAGTGAGGCCCACCCCACAAGTTCCTGACTGCTTAAAAGCCACCACAGCCCTACTGAAGAGACTAACGTGGAATACAGCTAAACCCAGTAGATAGGGAAGATCAGAGCAAGCAAGCCTTGGCTTCAAAACAAAAAAATCTTGATAGAAGAATCTAACACCTAAACTTCACCTCCCCCTTGCACTGAAGGCAAAAAGAATGACTGGGGGTTGTGGGAAGGGAAGTGATACTTTACAGAGACTCAAAAAGAAATGATCCTCTACATACACCCACCATCCAACTTCAACCCTAACTTCCACTTATCTGATCCTTCACTGCTGTTAACCCTAACCACAACCTCCCCATTACAAATAAACATGACTGCCCCACCCCCATTCTATTTTCGTAATTGCAATCCTTTATCAAACTTTCTTCATTCAGATAGTGCCTAAACCTTTATAAATATACCAATTATCACATTTACTTTGTTCTCTTGGTACATTTTTTTGAAGAGCATACCTAAGTAGGTTTTGGGACATGCAAGTGCTTGACTTCTATATGGCTGAACTGTTTTCAGAAGTATAAAACTGGAAACACTGCTACTATATAAGGCACAAGACATGTGCACCCTCCTAAGACTACCAGGGTATGTATGCTCTTCAACAAGACAAAGAGGTACATTTGACAATAAGAAATAACGACATGGGTAAGTAAATTGTAAGTTGTTTTTATTAACTGTCTTTTCTATCTAAATCATGAAAGTTTTGACTTCTATATTATTATCGGTTATTTGTAGAGCGCCAACAGATTCTGCAGCACTATAAACATAGGCGGTAGAGGGCCCTGCCGAGAGTCGCACTGCTGTAGTCAGCTCTTATGAAGGTGATCTGCAAACAGTTGGGCTTACATGTTAAGGGGGTTCATGGCGGATAGTAATGGAGGAGAGGAACTGGTATTAGGAAAAGTTAGTGTAGGTTGTATGCATCCCTGAACAGTAGAGTCTTTAGGGAGCGCATGAAGCTTTCAAAACTAGGGGAGAGTCTTGTGGAGCGAGGCAGAGAGTTACACAAGATGGGAGCCAGTCTGGAGAAGTCATGTAAACGGGAATGTGAGGAGGTAACAAGAGAGTAGGAGGTTGTGCAGTGCAGTTGAGGGCCTTGTATGTCAGAGTCAGAATTTTGTGTTTAATCCTGGAGGCAAGAGTAAGCCAGTGAAGTGATTGGCAGAGAGGTGCAGCAGATGAAGAGCGACATGTAAGGAAGATGAGCCTGGCAGAGGCATTCATTATGGATTGTAAAGGAGCTAGGCGGCAGCTAATGAAAGCAGAAAGGACAGAGTTGCAGTAGTCGAGGCAGGAAAGGATGAGACAGTGGAATAAAATCTTAGTTGTGTCTTGTGTAAGGAAATGCCTAATTTTAGGGATGTTTTTAAGGTGGAAGTGGCAGGATTTAGCCAAGGACTGAATGTGAGGAGTGAAAGAGAGATCTGAGTCAAATGTAACCCCAAGACATTGGGCATGCGGGGTATGACCTTTTAATTCAACACAATCCCTGATCAATGACCCAAACCTTTTGCGGGCTAGATTAGTGGAGCACATAAATGATATCGGATTTATCGCAGGTGTTTGCGCACGTCGGAACCAGTGCGTACATTACAAGTTGAAAGTAAACTTGTTCGCTTGAGCACAGTAGGTTTAGCATGATTTCAGAGCTCTGGTTAACTGCTATACCCAAATAAAATGTGTCACAAGAAACATCAAAAATACAGTTCACAATACAGTTAAACTAATGATAACACCATATAATAAAAATTATTGAAAAAATATATTGCAATAAAAAGTTATAAGAGTTCAAAGATATGGTTTTAGAAAATAAAGGGCAAAGGGCTTTAACATAGAGATACATCCATATACATGTCTAAATATGTATATACATATATATATATATATATATATATATATATATATATACACACATGTTTGTGTGTACATGTGTATTTATTTATTTTACTGTATATTTACTGTACATGTCTCACATTCCAATGTTCTTCACTTACAGGGCAATGTTCTTTTCTTAAATAATAACAATGATAAATAAATATTAAACATACTGTAAAATATATAGATCTATTCTATGGATTATTTAGAATATTTTACAGTATGTTTTAATATTTTATATGTAATATTTCAATAACGCACCTTAAGAATAGTAAGTTCTCATGTGCACTAACCTGACTGCGTTAAAATCTAAATTGAGAAACGTGACGCACAAAACGCAAATTTTACATACCTATTTACTTCACATAAAAAATATGTACTTTTTATTATTAAATATATATATATATATATATATATATATATAGAGGAATAGCATAAAGACAGGACCTGGTGATGATCCCTGCGGTCCCACGCCAAAAAAGCCAGCACACGAGATTTAGCAACACACCTTTTAATGCCAACAATGCATTGTTGGCATTAAAAGGTGTGTTGCTAAATCTCGTGTGCTGGCTTTTTTGGCGTGGGACCGCAGGGATCATCACCAGGTCCTGTCTTTATGCTATTCCTCTACATTCATCTCTGAGCCGTGCATTTGAGTGGTTATTACATTGGTGAGTGCTGATCTTGTCTGTAAATATATATATATATATATATATACACACACATTTTCTCACAAAAGTGAGTACACCCCTCACATTTTTGCAAATATTTTATTATATATTTTCATGTGACAACACTGAAAAAAAGACACTTTGCTACAATGTAAAGTAGTGAGTGTACAGCCTGTATAACAGTGTAAATTTGCTGTCCCCTCAAAATAACTCAACACACAGCCATTAATGTCTAAACCGTTGGCAACAAAAGTACTGTATGTACACCACTAAGTGGAAATGTCCAGATTGGGCCCAATTAGCCATTTCCCCTCCCCGGTAACGTGTGACTCGTTAGTGTTACAAGGTCTCAGGTGTGAATAGGGAGCAGGTGTGTTAAATTTGGTGTTATCACTCTCACACTCTCTCATACTGGTCACTGGAAGTTCAACATGGCACCTCATGGCAAAGAACTCTCTGAGGATCTGAAAAAAAGAATTGTTGCTCTACATAAAGATGGCCTAGGCTATAAGAAGATTGCCAAGACCCTGAAACTGAGCTGCAGCACGGTGGGCAAGACCATACAGTGGTTTCACAGGACAGATTCACACTCAGAACAGGCCTCGTCATGGTCGACCAAAGAAGTTGAGTGCACATGCTCAGTGTCAACTCCAGAGGTTGTCTTTGGGATATAGACGTATGAGTGTGTCAGGATTCACCTTAAGTATCACTTGTTAACAAGAATTAGGGATGCTGTACCTTTAACAACAGGTTGCTTCACTTCCTGTTTCCTATAAAAGACTGCCACTCCTTTAGTTCAGTGCTTGGTATTGAGTCAACTTTGATACTATGCTCTCTTGAGAATTACAGATTAACTTTCTAGTGATTCAGCACAAATCTACAAATACCCTTCAAGCCTTTTACTTCATTGCTGTGCTCTTATTCAAGATTCTCCCGTTGTTACGATACCATCAGATATTTCGGCCGGATCTACAATATCAATCCGCGGTGACGTCACACGCCAACGGGATCGTTCAACCAGGCAATTGCCGCAGCTCTCATACTCATCGGAACTCTAAGTGTCATTGAACTTACCTCTCAAATCTAAACTTGCCATCCGGCTCTGATAAGGTACCACTCTTCTTTCATGGCTTATTATAATTAACCAAATACTCGCAGCTATCATGCTCTAACCAAAATACTATCAGGAGTATGTAAGTTCTATTTAACTCTGCCTATTGTTTTCAAATTAGTCTCATTTGTATCTTTCATTTTCCAAATTGTTTTCAGCAAGTTGATACTTTTTGCTACTACATATCTCAGCTTATATTTTTTCCTATAACTTCTGTCATTATTCCACACAAGTTTCATTTACTAAACTTAACTGCATTCAACTGTAGTAACATACAGGTGGCAGTTCTAAGCTATTATTTTTTTTCCTTGAAACTCATATCAACTGTTTAGAATTATAATCGTGACTCACGTTATCTTTATGGTAACCTATGTGTTTTTCATATAATTCTAATCCACAATTACATACTTTTATCTCAGCAGCTGTGGTCTAATTGAAGTTTCCATTTCTTTTGTTTCATAGATAGTTTGTTTAGCAAACAGACTGTGACAGAATACCAAGCCCTATTTGTAACATGGACCCAGCTGAGATGACCGCACAAATACAATCTCTTAATCAAAAAGTAGATTTACTTGCTGATGGCCTTAACACATTAAAAGCAGAGAATGTAGCACTTAAAGCTTACATAAAAGATTACCTAGAGACTAAAGTACATACACCTGAACCACAAGTTAGTCTTCCTGAAAAATTCTATGGAGACAGGGCACACTACAGAGATTTCAAAAATGCTTGCCTTCTCCTGTTTACTTTAAAACCACAGTCATACCCCAACGATAGAATCAGAGTTTTGACTATTATTTCGTTCCTCAGAGGGGAACCACGCAGTTGGGCCAATACTTTTTTTGAGACCAATGAAGAGATACTCAACTCATTGGATCAATTTCTCTTAGCCATGGGTCAATTGTATGAGGACCCTTTTAAACAGCAGACTGCAGAGACAGCACTCAGGGCTCTGAAACAAAAGAAAAGGGTAGTCGAGGACTACATTACAGATTTCAAGAGGTGGGCAAAAGATTCCGAATGGAATAACCTCTCTTTAAGGAATCAGTTCCGCCTGGGTCTAGCAGACTCTGTTAAAGATGAACTCTCCCGCACGAATATTCCTCCCACACTAGAAGAGTTAATGAAGCTCAGTATTACTATCGATAGGAGATTGAGGGAAAGACAGCATGAAAGAACATACCCAGAGACGTACACTAAGAAAACTACTAGTAGTACACCTGCCACTTCCTCGCATAAGTCTAACATAGAACCAATGGAGATTGGCTTTCTAAAAGGCCCTTTAAGCCCCCAAGAAAAAATTAGGCGCAGGGAAAATAATTTGTGCCTCTACTGCGCTTCAGACGAACACACAGTTAAGGATTGTCCAGCCCTGCAGAGATCTAACAAGGGTGAGTTTGTTACTTCCAGTACTTGCTGTAATACTTCTGAACTAAGAACAACATACTGTAAACTCTCACTCTCTTTTCAGTGGGATCAACATCGGATCAACGTACCCGCAATAATTGACTCTGGAGCAACAGCTTGTTATATTGATAAAGATTATACATTTATCAATAAAATACCGCTTATCCACAAAAAGTCTCCTGTTTTATTAAAGGCTATTGATGGAAGGCCTATTTCTTCAGGTCTTGTAGAGTTTCAAACAACACCCATACTTGTCTCTACCCCTGAACAACATAGGGAATATCTTACGTTTGATGTCATTGCTTCCCCTGCATCCCCAGTCATAATAGGGTTAAATTGGCTAACATTACACAACCCTGACATAAATTGGACAACTTTGACGCTTACTTTTTCTTCTAAATACTGCAGTACCACATGTTTCCCATTAAACATTATGCACATCACCCCGGTACAAGATGATATACTTCTACCTGAACAGTATAGGGATTTTGCAGACGTTTTTAGTAAAACTCAGTCAGAAAATCTTCCCCCACATAGGAAGTATGACTGCCCTATTGAGCTAGTCCCAGGGGCACAGATACCCTATGGCCATATTTTTCCTTTATCCAAACCAGAACTTTCACATCTAAAAACTTACCTTGAGGAAAATTTAAAAAAAGGATTCATTCGCCCCTCCACCTCTCCAGCTGGAGCGGGCATATTCTTCGTAAAAAATAAAGACGGCTCTCTACGGCCTATAGTAGATTACAGACAACTTAACAAGATAACAATAAAGAACCGGTACCCTATACCACTTATCCCTGAATTGATTGAAAGACTAGAAGGGGCTAAATACTTTACCAAATTAGACCTCAGAGGGGCTTATAACTTAATACGTGTAAGAAGTGGTGACGAATGGCTCACGGCGTTCCGTACTCGATACGGCCTGTTTGAGTACACCGTGATGCCATTCGGCTTATGTAATGCCCCGGCCACCTTTCAACATCTTATCAACGATCTTTTTAGGGATTTTCTAGATGTTTTCCTTGTCATATATTTGGATGACATACTCATTTACTCAAAGACCTTCTCTGAACATATTTTACACGTAAGACAGGTACTCTCTAGGTTGAGGAGTAATTCACTTTACGCAAAACCCGAGAAATGTATTTTCAACACACAGAGTATTACTTTTTTAGGCTATGTTATAACATCCACTGGAATTCACATGGAACAAACCAAAATTCAGGCCATTATCGATTGGCCCCCGCCTAAAACAAGGAAAGAAGTTCAAAGGTTCCTTGGATTTGCGAACTTTTATCGGAAGTTCATAAAGAACTTCTCGAACATAACAAAACCTCTAACTTTCCTAACTAAATCCAATTCACCTTTTAAGTGGAATACCGAAGCTCAATCAGCATTTGATATATTAAAACACTGTTTCACTACTGCTCCAATTCTCAGATTTCCTAACCCTGAACTACCATATACCCTGGAGGTAGACGCTTCGGATGTAGCTGTAGGAGCAGTCTTATCTCAACGTTCTGGTATAAACCAACCCCTACATCCTGTAGCTTACTTTTCTCGATGTTTATCCAGCTCGGAACAAAACTATCCTATTGGAGATAAGGAGCTCCTTGCCATTAAGTTGTCACTCGAACACTGGCGTCACCTATTAGAGGGCACTTCACTTCCCATTGTCATATATACGGATCATAGGAATCTCCAATACCTTAAAACTACAAGGACACTTTCCGCTAGACAGGTCCGCTGGAACCTATTCTTTTCTAGGTTTAACTTTCAAATTGTCTACCGACCTGCAAACAAAAACCATAAAGCAGACGCTTTATCAAGGTTACCTAACTACTCTCGTTTTGATTGTCCAAAAGATACTATTATCCCATTAGAAAATTTTGTCTCTTTTGTCATAGACACCAACACAAGTCTCTCCCATGAACAATCATTGGACTCCAGTAAACCGATCTCTCATTTGCAGAAGAAGGCTGATGGTTTATATTACTTCAAGGATAAATTATACATCCCTCCTAAACTAAGAGGGATTGTTCTGCAATCCTCACATGAATCATTACTCGCTGGGCATCCTGGCATTAAAAAGACACAGGAACTTATCACACGTTCCTATTGGTGGCCAGGAATCTGTCAAGACATAAAAAAGCATGTCCTAACCTGTACAGAATGTACAATTTCCAAAAGAGCTAAACATCCTCCCTATGGACTCTTGATTCCAATACCTACGCCTAGCAGACCTTGGCTAGAGATCGCTCTAGATTTCATAGTTGATCTTCCAAAATCAGACAACAACACTACCATCTTAGTTGTTGTCGATCTGTTCAGCAAAATGTCACACTTCATTCCTTACCATAAACTTCCCTCTGCATCTGAAACTATTCAACTACTTATTCATCATGTTTTCAAGCATCATGGTATCCCCGATACTATGCTTACTGACAGAGGAACTCAATTTTCTAGCAAACTCTGGACTGAATTCTGTAAGGTATTTTCAATTGACAAGCAGCTGAGTACGGCTTATCATCCTCAGACCAACGGCCAGACTGAGAGGTCAAATCAGTGGCTCGAGCAGTTCCTTAGGACTTACTGTTCGTCTCAACCACTGCAATGGTCGAAGCATCTCCCCTACGCTGAATTCTGCTTCAATAACACCACTCACTCCACAACTCAACAAACTCCATTCTATACCAATTATGGTTATCATCCCAGATTTCAACTACTGCCCGACAACCAGAGTTTTTCACCCAAAATCTCAGATCTCTCCATTCTTATCTCGTCCAATTTTTCCACGGTTAAGGCTGCTATAGAAGATGCAAAGAAGACCCAAAAGTATTATTATGACAGGAAAAGAATACCATCTCCTATATACTCGATTGGTGACTTAGTTTGGTTATCAACCAAAAACCTCAAACTTAATATTCCTTGTAAGAAGTTCGCTCCACTTTTTATTGGACCTTATCCTGTGACTCACATCGTCAATTCCAATGCTGTTCGTCTTAAGTTGCCTGATTCAATGAAGGTACACCCCACCTTTCATGTATCCCTACTAAAACCATACAAAGCTCTCAGGAATTCCTCTTCTGGTACCATTCATCCTGAAGTTGTTGTGGACCCTAACATTGAATATGAGGTACTTTCTATCCTGGACTCTCGTATTCAACGTGGAGTTCTTCAATATCTTGTCCGTTGGAAGGGTTATACCCCAGATGATGATTCGTGGGAACCCGCTGTTAACATCTCCGCTCCTAGACTGGTTGCACTGTTCCATCGTAGGAATCCTGACCGTCCCAGTCCTTGAGCCCCGGAGTTGCTCCTTGAGGAGGGGGTCCTGTCAGGATTCACCTTAAGTATCACTTGTTAACAAGAATTAGGGATGCTGTACCTTTAACAACAGGTTGCTTCACTTCCTGTTTCCTATAAAAGACTGCCACTCCTTTAGTTCAGTGCTTGGTATTGAGTCAACTTTGATACTATGCTCTCTTGAGAATTACAGATTAACTTTCTAGTGATTCAGCACAAATCTACAAATACCCTTCAAGCCTTTTACTTCGTTGCTGTGCTCTTATTCAAGATTCTCCCGTTGTTACGATACCATCAGATATTTCGGCCGGATCTACAATATCAATCCACGGTGACGTCACACGCCAACGGGATCGTTCAACCAGGCAATTGCCGCAGCTCTCATACTCATCGGAACTCTAAGTGTCATTGAACTTACCTCTCAAATCTAAACTTGCCATCCGGCTTTGATAAGGTACCACTCTTCTTTCATGGCTTATTATAATTAACCAAATACTCGCAGCTATCATGCTCTAACCAAAATACTATCAGGAGTATGTAAGTTCTATTTAACTCTGCCTATTGTTTTCAAATTAGTCTCATTTGTATCTTTCATTTTCCAAATTGTTTTCAGCAAGTTGATACTTTTTGCTACTACATATCTCAGCTTATATTTTTTCCTATAACTTCTGTCATTATTCCACACAAGTTTCATTTACTAAACTTAACTGCATTCAACTGTAGTAACATACAGGTGGCAGTTCTAAGCTATTATTTTTTTTCCTTGAAACTCATATCAACTGTTTAGAATTATAATCGTGACTCACGTTATCTTTATGGTAACCTATGTGTTTTTCATATAATTCTAATCCACAATTACATACTTTTATCTCAGCAGCTGTGGTCTAATTGAAGTTTCCATTTCTTTTGTTTCATAGATAGTTTGTTTAGCAAACAGACTGTGACAGAGTGCTGCCAGCATTGCTGCACAGGTTGAAGGGGTGGGGGGCAGCCTGTCAGTGCTCAGACCATACGCTGCACACTGCATCAAATTGGTCTGCATGGCTGTCATCCCAGAAGGAAGCCTCTTCTAAAGATGATGCACAAGGAAGTCTGCAAACAGTTTGAAGAGAAGCCGACTAAGGACATGTATTACTGAACCCATGTCCTGCGGTCCAATGAGACCAAGATAAGCTTATTTGGTTCAGATGGTGTCAAGCGTGTGTGGCAGCAACCAGGTGAGGAGTACAAAGACAAGTGTGTCTTGCCTACAGTCAAGCATGGTGGTGGGAGTGTCATGGTCTGGGCCTGCATAAGTGCTGCCGGTACTGGGGACCTACAGTTCATTGAGGGAACCATGAATGCCAGCATGTACTGTGACATACTGAAGCAGAGCATGATCCCCTCCCTTCGGAGACTGGGCCGCAGGGCAGTATTTCAACATGATAACGAAACCAAACACACCTCCAAGACGACCAAGCCCTTGCTAAAGAAGTTGATGGTAAAGGTGATGGACTGGCCAAGCATGTCTCCAGACCTAAACCCTATTGATGCTATATAAAAGACAAAACAAAGGGGCGCCTCATGTGTAGTATCATCAAATAATCATAAAGCCACAGAAAAAAGCAAAATGGGTACTCACAAGGCTCTGCAGCACACCTATGTGCTTGTAGGGACAGGCTGCAGATTTTATCAGGTGTGACAGCTCACCCACAGAGGATATCAGTCATTAAATATTAGATGAGCACACTTATGTGCTAGTAGGAGCAAGCTGGCATATTATGGTAAGGTGTGTCAGCTCACCACCAAGGGTCTTTTCCTTAGGATGCAATAACCAAAAGTGGCAGACTTCTGTGTGTTAGGTTCCACTCCAAGACACAGAAGTCTGCCACTTTTGGATATTGCATCCTAAGGAAAAGTCCCTTGGTGGTGAGCTGACACACCTTACCATAATATGCCAGCTTGCTCCTACTAGCACATAAGTGTGTTCATCTAATATTTAATGACTGATATCCTCTGTGGGTGAGCTGTCACATCTGATAAAATCTGCAGGCTGTCCCTACAAGCACATAGGTGTGCTCCAGAGCCTTGTGAGTACCCATTTGGCTTTTTTCTGTGGCTTTATGCTTATTTGATGATACTACACATGAGGCGCCCCTTTGTTTTGTCTTTTATATAGCATCTTTGGACCATTGTTGGTGAGGAGGAGGCTGCCATCGTTGGGAAGAAAGATAGACTTCTTAATCTGAAATTGAACTTTCCTTTAACATGCCAAATTGCTGGCAATTCTAATTGTATTTACATGCTTATATATCATTGAGGTCATCACTAGCTATTTATTAGTGCTCACCCTTTTGTTGTGTAGACAAAACCCTATTGAGCATCTGTGGGGCATCCTCAAACGGAAGGTGGGGGAGCACAAGGTCTCTAACAGCCACCAGCTCCATGATGTCATGTGATGTCGTCATGGAGGAGTGGAAAAGGACTCCAGTGACAACCTGTGAAGCTCTGGTGAACTCCATGCCCAAGAGGGTTCAGGCAGTGTTGGAAAATAATGGTGACCACACAAAATATTGACACTTTGGGCCCAATTTAGAGATATCCACTTAGGGGTGTACTCACTTTTGTTGCCAACGGTTTAGACGTCAATGGCTGTATGTTGAGTTATTTTGAGGGGACAGCAAATTTACACTGTTATACAGGCTGTACACTCACTACTTTACATTGTAGCAAAGTGTCATTTCTTCAGTGTTGTCACATGAAAAGATATAATAAAATATTTACAAAAATGTGAGGGGTGTACTCACTTTTGTGAGATACTGTATATATAATACTATTCATGTAAAATACATATCTATACCTATATATCTATAGGAATGGATATGCAGGTATAATATATAGAAATATGTGTTTAAGAACAAAAAGGACATTATCCTGTAAGTGAAGAAAATTGAAAAGTGAAATATGTATAGTAAATATACAGTAAAACACATATAAACACGTAAATATATATGTATACATAAATAGACATATATAAGTGCATTGGAGCCCTTTGCAGTCAAGCAGCTGAAAACATGTAAAATCCAATTTATGCAATAATCATATTTAATACAGTGTTAACTGTGTATGTACTGTTGATATTTCACATTCCAATGACCTGCCAAAGAACAAGCTACTAAGTATTTGTTTGTTTCTGGTTGAGCACTTCTTCCTCTTATTGTAAACTGGAAATTTGTTTAACATTGTACACTGTATCTGAATCATCAAAGAAAAAAGTTTTGGTTTCATGTCCCTTTCAATAAACAATGTACTATAAAATATGTTTCCCTCAATGTGTTCCAAATGAATTGTTATACCTATTGCATAGTATTAAATGTATGGCAAATTGTTCATTTATGTTTATTTATGTACTTTAAATAGCTGTTTTATGTAGAAAGAGAAGCGCTCTCTTGGGAACTAGCAACAGCTCAGAAGCTTCTTTTAGCCCAATTGTGTTTTTCACAGAAGAAATTTCCTGATGTACATCAGTCTGATCATGCCTAACAAGGTCAGTCCAGTTCTGAAATACCACACAATCCTTCTCTGAACAAGGAACATGGCAACCCCAGAGAATCATTTCAGTCTTCTTTGGACCTCATCAGTGAGATGCAGCCATATTCCTCTAAGCACAATGGGCAAGGAACCCACATCTGGTTTCTTCATCACCTCCCTGACAAGGTCAGTCCAGTTTCTAAATACTACGCAATCCTTCTCTGAACAAGGAACATGGCAACCCCAGATAATCGTTTCAGTCTTCTTTGGACCTCTTCAGTGAAATGCAGCCATATTCCTCTAAGCACAATGGGCAAGGAGCCCACATCTGGTTTTCCCCATCATCCTGACAAGGTCAGTCCAGTTCTGAAATACCACACAATCCTCTGAACAAGGAACATGACAACCCCAAAGAATCGTTTCAGTTTTCTTTGGACCTCATCAGTGAGATGCATCCATATTTCTCTAAACACAATGGGCTAGGAGCCCACATCTGGTTTCCCCATCACCCTATAGGAGACTTCCCTAGCATCATATTACAAATACGTACAGAAAGAGAAGCGCTTTTTCAGGAGCTAACAAAAGCAACTAAACAACTAAACTAAACAAAAAAATAACAACTAAGGGCTCGCTTCCATTGAGCCGTATTTCTGTTTGCGTGCACTCACAAACCAATAAATATGCTGTTGGAAGCAATATCGTTTATCGACTGCTTCCAACGGCCCGTTATACCTCAACTTCGGCAACCGGACTCCGGCTGCCGAAAATATTATTGTGTCCCATACAAAGTATAGGAAGCCGCTAATCTTTAAATTATAGCCGGTTTCCAATGCCCGCGCAAACCGTTACTACACTGTCGGAGGCTGCCAATACATCAACAAAAATTACACCCAGCTCAACTAGGTGTAAAACAGGAAAACGGTGCTCTTTGAGACCTTTTTCCTATTGAAATCTAACCCGACACGTCAAAACCCCTCTATCCACCATCCCCCCCACATGACAACTTATAATAAATCTATTAACCACTAAACCGCCATGCCCCACAACGCAAAATAGCTATTTAAACTGTTAACCCCTAATCCGCAATGCCCCCACAATGCAAAGTATCTATTAAATCTATTAACCCCTAATCCGCCACCCCCACAACGCAATCTAGCTATTTAAACTATTAACCCCTAATCCGCCAATAACCCATATCGCAATTAACTTAATAAATCTATTAACCCCTAAACCGCCAATAACCCACATCACAATTAACTTATTACTAAGCCCCCTAACCTAACACCCCTAAATTAACTCCATTACATAAATTAAAATATTCCTAAATTACAATTAAAATAAAAATCCTAACATTACTTTAAAAATAAAAAAACTAAGGCCTAGATTTGGAGTTTGGCGGTAGAAGGGCTGTTAACGCTCCGCGGGCTTTTTTCTGGCCGCACCATAAAATTAACTCTGGTATCGAGAGTTCAATAAAATGCTGCGTTAGGCTCCAAAAAAGGAGCTTAGAGCATTTTTACCGCAAATGCAACTCTCGATACCAGAGTTGCTTACGGACGCGGCCAGCCTCAAAAACGTGCTCGTGCACGATTCTCCCATAGGAAACAATGGGGCTGTTTGAGCTGAAAAAAAACCTAACACCTGCAAAAAAGCAGCGTTCAGCTCCTAACGCAGCCCCATTGTTTCCTATGGGGAAACTCTTCCTACGTCTGCACCTAACACTCTAACATGAACCCCGAGTCTAAACACCCCTAACCTTACACTTATTAACCCCTAATCTGCCGCCCCCGCTATCGCTGACCCCTGCATATTATTATTAACCCCTAATCTGCCGCTCCGTACACCGCCGCAACCTACGTTATCCCTATGTACCCCTAATCTGCTGCCCCTAACACCGTCGACCCCTATATTATATTTATTAACCCCTAACCTGCCCCCCACAACGTCGCCGACACCTACCTACACTTATTAACCCCTAATCTGCCGAGCGGACCTGAGCGCTACTATAATAAAGTAATTAACCCCTAATCCGCCTCACTAACCCTATCATAAATAGTATTAACCCCTAATCTGCCCTCCCTAACATCGCCGACACCTAACTTCAATTATTAACCCCTAATCTGCCGACCGGACCTCACCGCTATTCTAATAAATGGATTAACCCCTAAAGCTAAGTCTAACACTAACACTAACACCCCCCTAAGTTAAATATAATTTAAATCTAACGAAATTAATTAACTCTTATTAAATAACTTATTCCTATTTAAAGCTAAATACTTACCTGTAAAATACATCCTAATATAGCTACAATATAAATTATAATTATATTGTAGCTATTTTAGGATTAATATTTATTTTACAGGCAACTTAGTAATTATTTTAACCAGGTACAATAGCTATTAAATAGTTAAGAACTATTTAATAGTTACCTAGTTAAAATAATAACAAATTTACCTGTAAAATAAATCCTAACCTAAGTTATAATTAAACCTAACACTACCCTATCAATAAATTAATTAAATAAACTACCTACAATTACCTACAATTAACCTAACACTACACTATCAATAAATAAATTAAATACAATTGCTACAAATAACTACAATTACATAAACTAACTAAAGTACAAAAAATAAAAAAGAACTAAGTTACAAAAAATAAAAAAATATTTACAAACATAAGAAAAATATTACAACAATTTTAAACTAATTACACCTACTCTAAGCCCCCTAATAAAATAACAAAGACCCCCAAAATAAAAAATTCCCTACCCTATTCTAAATTAATAAATGTAAAAGCTCTTTTACCTTACCAGCCCTGAACAGGGCCCTTTGCGGGGCATGCCCCAAGAAAATCAGCTCTTTTGCCTGTAAAAAAAAACATACAATACCCCCCCCCCAACATTACAACCCACCACCCACATACCCCTAATCTAACCCAAACCCCCCTTAAATAAACCTAACACTAAGCCCCTGAAGATCTTCCTACCTTGTCTTCACCATCCAGGTATCACCGATCCATCCTGGCATCCGGTGCTGAAGAGGTCCAGAAGAGGCTCCAAAGTCTTCCTCCTATCCGGCAAGAAGAGGACATCCGGACCGGCAAACATCTTCTCCAAGCGGCATCTTCGATCTTCTTGCATCCGGTGCGGAGCGGGTCCATCTTGAAGCAGCCGACGCGGATCCATCCTCTTCTTCCGTTGTCTCCCGACGAATGACGGTTCCTTTAAGGGACGTCATCCAAGATGGCGTCCCTTGAATTCCGATTGGCTGATAGGATTCTATCAGCCAATCGGAATTAAGGTAGGAATATTCTGATTGGCTGATGGAATCAGCCAATCAGAATCAAGTTCAATCCGATTGGCTGATCCAATCAGCCAATCAGATTGAGCTCGCATTCTATTGGCTGTTCCGATCAGCCAATAGAATGCGAGCTCAATCTGATTGGCTGATTGGATCAGCCAATAGGATTGAACTTGATTCTGATTGGCTGATTCCATCAGCCAATCAGAATATTCCTACCTTAATTCCGATTGGCTGATAGAATCCTATCAGCCAATCGGAATTCAAGGGACGCCATCTTGGATGACGTCCCTTAAAGGAACCGTCATTCGTCGGGAGACAACGGAAGAAGAGGATGGATCCGCGTTGGCTGCTTCAAGATGGACCCGCTCCGCACCGGATGCAAGAAGATCGAAGATGCCGCTTGGAGAAGATGTTTGCCGGTCCGGATGTCCTCTTCTTGCCGGATAGGAGGAAGACTTTGGAGCCTCTTCTGGACCTCTTCAGCACCGGATGCCAGGACGGATCGGTGATACCTGGATGGTGAAGACAAGGTAGGAAGATCTTCAGGGGCTAAGTGTTAGGTTTATTTAAGGGGGGTTTGGGTTAGATTAGGGGTATGTGGGTGGTGGGTTGTAATGTTGGGGGGGGTATTGTATGTTTTTTTTACAGGCAAAAGAGCTGATTTTCTTGGGGCATGCCCCGCAAAGGGCCCTGTTCAGGGCTGGTAAGGTAAAAGAGTTTTTACATTTATTAATTTAGAATAGGGTAGGGATTTTTTTATTTTGGGGGTCTTTGTTATTTTATTAGGGGGCTTAGAGTAGGTGTAATTAGTTTAAAATTGTTGTAATATTTTTCTTATGTTTGTAAATATTTTTTTATTTTTTGTAACTTAGTTCTTTTTTATTTTTTGTACTTTAGTTAGTTTATGTAATTGTAGTTATTTGTAGCAATTGTATTTAATTTATTTATTGATAGTGTAGTGTTAGGTTAATTGTAGGTAATTGTAGGTAGTTTATTTAATTAATTTATTGATAGGGTAGTGTTAGGTTTAATTATAACTTAGGTTAGGATTTATTTTACAGGTAAATTTGTTATTATTTTAACTAGGTAACTATTAAATAGTTCTTAACTATTTAATAGCTATTGTACCTGGTTAAAATAATTACAAAGTTGCCTGTCAAATAAATATTAATCCTAAAATAGCTATAATATAATTATAATTTATATTGTAGCTATATTAGGATTTATTTTACAGGTAAGTATTTAGCTTTAAATAGGAATAAGTTATTTAATAAGAGTTAATTTATTTCGTTAGATGTAAATTATATTTAAGTTAGGGGGGTGTTAGTGTTAGTGTTAGACTTAGCTTTAGGGGTTAATACATTTATTAGAATAGCGGTGAGGTCCGGTCGTCAGATTAGGGGTTAATAATTGAAGTTAAGTGTCGGCGATGTTAGGGAGGGCAGATTAGGGGTTAATACTATTTATGATAGGGTTAGTGAGGCGGGTTAGGGGTTAATAACTTTATTATAGTAGCGGTGTGGTCCGCTCGGCAGATTAGGGGTTAATAAGTGTAGGCAGGTGTCGGCGACGTTGAGGGGGGCAGATTAGGGGTTAATAAATATAATATAGGGGTCGGCGGTGTTAGGGGCAGCAGATTAGGGGTACATAAGGATAACGTAGGTGGCGGCGCTTTGCGGTCGGCAGATTAGGGGTTAATTATTGTAAGTAGCTGGCGGCGACGTTGTGGGGGGCAGGTTAGGGGTTAATAAATGTAATACAGGGGTCGGCGGGGTTAGGGGCAGCAGATTAGGGGTACATAAGTATAACGTAGGTGGCGGTCGGCAGATTAGGGGTTAAAAATTTTAATCGAGTGGCGGCGATGTGGGGGGACCTCGGTTTAGGGGTACATAGGTAGTTTATGGGTGTTAGTGTACTTTAGGGTACAGTAGTTAAGAGCTTTATGAACCGGCGTTAGCCCAAAAAGCTCTTAACTCCTGCTTTTTTCAGGCGGCTGGAGTTTTGTCGTTAGAGCTCTAACGCTCACTTCAGAAACGACTCTAAATACCAGCGTTAGAAAGATCCCATTGAAAAGATAGGATACGCAATTGACGTAAGGGGATCTGCGGTATGGAAAAGTCGCGGCTGAAAAGTGAGCGTTAGACCCTTTAATCACTGACTCCAAATACCGGCGGTAGCCTAAAACCAGCGTTAGGAGCCTCTAACGCTGGTTTTCACGGCTACCGCCAAACTCTAAATCTAGCCGTAAGTTTAAATTAAGCTAAAATTACAGAAAATAAAAAAGTCTAACATTACATAAAATACACCCCCTAATCTAAAAAGGGCCTTTTGTAGGGCATTGCCCTAAATTAAACAGCTGTTTTACTTAAAAAAATGCTAAGTCCCCACTCTAACAGTAACCCCCCCCACCCACTAAACCCCCTAAAATAAAAAAAACTAACACTAAAAAATCCTAAACTACCCATTGCCCCTAAAGGTAAACTTGTATGGGCATTGCTCTTAAAAGAGCATTCAGCTCTTTTACTGCCCTTAAAAGGGCATTCAGCTCTTTTAAGATTGCCCAAAATCCCTTATCTAAACATTTTTTTTTTTTAAAACAAGGCCTAAATCTAAACCCAGATAGGTACTCACGGTTCCTGAAGTCCAGCGGTGAAGTCTTCTTCCAAGTGGTGACCGGTTCCTGAAGTCCGGCGGTGAAGTCTTCTTCCAAGCGGCGACCTCTTCTATCTTCATCCTGGACCGCGAAACTGAAGACCGGCGACAGTGGAACCATGGAGCGTGAAGGATCCTGTTCGTACAATCGCTGCCGTACATTGAATAGTGAATTTAAGGTACGCCATTAAATATGGTGTTCCTTGCATTCCTATTGGCTGATTTGATTCTTCAAATTCAAATCAGCCAATAGGATGAGAGCTACTGAAATCTTATTGGCTGATTTGAATTTGAAGAATCCAATCAGCCAATAGGAATGCAAGGGACGCCATATTTAATTGCGTACTTTAGCGCTACAGAATTTGGCGGTGCTATACAAATAAATGATAATAAATAAATGATAATAATAATTCACTATTGACTTTTAGCTATCGGCTACTTTGGTAGCTTACGGCTCCATTTTTAACGGCTCAATGGAAGCGAGCTCTAAAATGGGCCATTAAGAATACATTAAAGGGGAGAATACAATGTACCTTTAAAATTAATGGAACAAATCAATTACATAGTAAACTGAACTAGTGGCTTTTTTATGTGTTAGGTTCAACAATAATGATCTGAGATGCTGCAAATTCCTGTTCTTAAAAGGTATTAATTATCCTATGAAGCCCAGACTTCTGAAATTGCTGTTAAATCTTGCAACAGATTAAACCAGGCTACTGAATTCTTTCTACACTAAGAAAACAAAGTAAGAAGATCTTTAGATTTTCATACTTTTTTCACAAGCTTAGCATTTATTGCTCTGATCACATCTAAATTATAGGCCTTCTGAGCCAAAATCAGCCTTGAGATAATGGTAAAATGTACACAAATCAGTTCTGTGGGTAGAAAGGTGATTAAAATCACATTACTTTAAATGCATTAAGGAAACAAACACATTGAGCACATTTCAATGTACTGAGTAATTATACAAAAACAAAACGGATATCTTAGCCTGCTTGCGACGTGCTCAGTTTGATTTTGCTTCCTGGGAAAATGAAAGAATAATAATATTATGATAGAACTGAAAACTTAAATAAAAAAAAAGTCACGTAGTATGATTTTTATCATGAATAGTTAAAGAGACACTGAACCCAAATTTTTACTTTCGTGATTCAAATAGAGCATGCAATTTTAAGCAACTTTCTAATTTACTCCTATTATCAATTTTTCTTCGTTTTCTTGCTATCTTTATTTGAAAAAGAAGACATCTATGCTATTTTTTGGTTCAGACTCTGGACAGCCCTTGTTTACTGGTGGGTGAATTTATCCACCAATCAGCAAGAACAACCCAATTTGTTCACCAAAAATGGGCCGGCATCTAAACTTACATTCTTGCATTTCAAATAAAGATACCAAGAGAATGAAGAAAATTTGATAAAAGGAGTAAATTAGAAAGTTGCTTAAAATTACATGCTCTATCTTAATCATGAAAGAAAAAATTTGGGTTCAGTGTCCCTTTAAGAATTTTTTAAAGGGGCACAAAACAGTTACCCTTGAAAATTCTACATTAAATACCTTAAGTAGTTACCATTAATTGCCAGCAAAAAAAAAAACAGTTTTATGAATTTATTTTTTTCACAAATTAACACACTTTTACTTTCATCGTATGGGTACTCCCTCCCAGCTCAGCAGCTGTTTTGTTTCCTCTTCAGCTGCTGTGAAACGACGCTGCAGAGACTGATAGAAGAAAGCTTGACTGCGTGCCTTCAGTTTCAATAGAGGTGAGAGTTACAGCTGATTGGCTATAGCTCTCTGCTTCATGAAGAGAGAAAAAAAGGACACCAAGCGAGGAGTTTATCATAGAAAAAAGGGAACCAATGGTACTACTCAGTATGTCGGAAACCCTTTTAATTTTTATTTATTTTGAGTCTTAATTTTTATAGACTTTATATACTGGGTTGAAGGTGCTGTGTATTGGGTTATTGCATGCAAAGAGTTTATAGGAGTGGTAAGAGAACCTGCTCCTATTAAGTATACACTTGAAGCACTCTAGGGTTAATAGTGAAATCATGTAGCTTATTAAGCTAGTCAGAGTAAATCAGCAGCAAACTACTAATATGAGAAAAAGTGGGGCTTAAAAATAAAACAACTTTTATTAAGTTGTAAAAATAAAATAGGATTGAGTGCATTAAAAACACTCTAGGGCACCTAAATACATTCTAGATCATTGAATATTATTAAGTGGAGTCAATAGCCAAAATGATGTGCAATGATTAAAGGGCCACTAAACCCAAAATCTTTCTTTCATGATTCAGATAGAGAATACAAATTTAAACATTACAATTTACTTCTATTATTTATTTTGCTTCATTTTTTAGATATCCTTATTTGAAGAAAAAGCAATGCACATGGGTGAGCCAATCACATGAGGCTTCTAGGTGCAGCAACCAATCAGCAGCTACTGAGCATATCTAGATATGCTTTTCAGCAAAGAATATCAGGAGAATAAAACAAATTAGATAATAGAAGTAAATTAGAAAGATGTTTAAAATTGCATTCTCTAAATCATGAAAGAAAAAATGTGGGTTTCATGTCCCTTTAAGCTAAAAGCTGGTTTGAAGCAATATCGCATATAACAGGTATGAGCCTGACTGTTAAGCGATCACTCTTCCCAGGTAGATAATTAAATAAGAACCTGGTGGTGATACTGTTTAACAACAGTACATTGCGTATGGAGATACTTTGTGCTGGTATAGCATGAGCAAGCTAGTGTGGCATCAAATATATAGTAGTGCTTATAGAGAGGATTAACAGGTAATCTTGCACTGAAATATAGATAGTCTTTAAAAATTAATTCATACACTGAGCAGTATAATATAACCAATTGTTATGCTAAGTATGCCATATATTGAGCATTAGTGCACCATGTAACATCGCCTAATTTTTAGCAGTATAATATAACCAATTGTTATGCTAATTGTGTAGTTTATATATATAGCACTGCCGGCGATACACATGTATATGATAATAATGTCACATATAACTTGCGTTTATCTAGATAACTTGAGATCAGGTGAGATATGTAATTGGAAACCACTGGTAGTATCCCTGTGCGACCCAGCTGTATTATATGTCCCAACTACGAGAATAATTGTGCGGACGTTGCCCTGGGCAGTTAGTGTTACGTAATGAACCAGGTAGCGAGTATGGCAGTAGTAATAGTAAAAAGAATTATCTCACTGCTATAGCGGTTGTATCATGTTAATAAACACCCAAAACTGCTCAATATAAAATGACACATACTAAGACTAAATAGTGTATATTGTGGGTTAAATCGCTATATCCTCTTGTTGCAAACTAGCTGCAAACTAGTTGCAATACACAGCAGAGAAACAGAGTACAAGTAAGCGTCTCAATCCAGCTTGTTTCTAGTATGTATACGGACTAAACACTCCGGCTATTAGGAATGCATTGAAGTTAGGTACTCTAGGCAAACTAAAATACAGGAGCTTCTAGGACTCCTCACGTCCCAGGACCCTAAAGTCCCTAACATGTTTCACCTGAACGGCTATGACATTTTTTTAAAGGAATGGTTTTGTGTCCCTTTGAGTACTGATGGTTACATCAATTTTTCCCAAACTATTGACATCATGACTAAAATAATAACACTATCAATGATCCTTTTATCAAATACATTTACAAATTAAGCATGCATGAAGTATAGATACAGAAATATTCAAATTCCTCAATTAAGTACTATTATACAAATTAGTGACACATTTCAGTTTTATGGTCTTACTAAATGCTCCCACATTTTTAAGCAAAAAAGGGTGGAATAGTAGAGACTTAAGGGTAGATTTAATAAACAGCAGATGCTGCTATATACCCCCTTAGTTTCCGACTGCTCCTTAACTTCTCCCTTAACTTCTCCGCCTTTTAGGTGGCGGACTGCAATCATCCTGTTCCAATACGATCGGGATAATTGGCCGGGAATGTGCAGAGGGCGGCATTGCACAAGCATTACACATGAAATGCATGTGCAATGGTCTCTGGCTTATGTGTTCCACATATAGTTATAGTGTGTCTGGATAGCAAAATGGATATACAGGCAATGTTAACAGGAAAAAAAGATGTGCAAGACATTATGGGCTAGATTATAAGTGAGACTCAATTGTTTTTGTGCAAGTGATTGTGTTTTGTGATCCGTTTTAATTGCGCTTATACTACAAGCTGAGCGAAATTTACACTACATTTATTACCGCGATCTCAGAGCTGTGGTTAACTGTTTTGCAAAACTAAAAAATTGCACAAAACACTTAAAACATACATTAAAAAGCACAGTTACACTCATATTAACACTGTCTAATAAAAATTATGTTAAAAAAATATTGCACACAAAAGTTATAAGGGCTGAAAGATATGAGATCTCAGGGTGTTAGAAAAAAAGGCCACCAAAGTACTTTAACATAGACATACATACAGATACATTGCTAAAGATGTATTTGTATATATACACACATATATATATATATATATATATATATATATATACACATATATATATATACACACACACACGTATCTATATTTATATGTAAATATATATATACATATATATTTGTTTTTTAAAAAAAACAGATATATGTAGAAATATTTAATTATGAATAGATAGACCATATTCCATTATGTTAAGAACATTGGAATGTGAAATATTCCTATTTTCATGTTGGGTTAGTGCAATTGTGAAAATGCGATCGTGCAATAGCCGTGTGTTAGTTTTTTCCCACTTTTTTTTCTCTATTGACTTCTGAGGGGGAATACATGAACGAGCACACAATATTCCATGTTCAGATTTTTGCTTGTTCAAAATAAGTATTTTTTTAACTTGTAATACGAGCGCAACCCAACTAACGCAGAAAGCTTAACTCTAGAAGGGTTTTTGCGATTGTGAAAACACAATATACCGCACCACTTGTAATCTAGCCCTATTATGGCTAAAATCAGAAAGAGAGAATTAAATCATTTAAGACTGGAAGAATGATGCATAGCAATGACCCACTGAATGACTTGTATAGTTAACTTGTAAACAAATGAGGTTGTAAAGCAAAAATCTAGTTTTCTTTATATGTGATATCCAAAGAAACAGAAATGCAGTGACAATCTTAGGTCAGGACAGGAAAATACCGCCTTTTGGTTACCAAGCCCCTATTCACTCCACTAATATGGATAATCACAGAGTCAGTAATGATTACAAATCATCTAAAGAAGAAAATAGAATGTTAATTTGCCTTTAGAGCTACAATGTGAATATTACTCATCTAGTAAATACCCAGAAAATTGAAGTTAAGTTTTGGTTATGTGATTCAAAATCTTGTTGGCAAGGAATTGGCTGACAGCCATCCAAGGACAGCACTCAAGTAAATGGCAACAGCTGTTACTTTCCACAGGAGTTGCTATACTTATCAATATCCTGTACCTGTACTGCATAATGTGACTTCACCCCCTTTCTTCATTTTCTTGAACAGGTGTAAAGTGTTTGCACTGTCAGAAAGGTTGCCTAAAACTTATTATAGACATCTAATCTTGTACAGCAATGCAGTCTAACAGTAACTGATCCAGTATTTATAATGTGTAGTTCAAAAACAGTGCATTAAATTACCACACCTAAGTCTGGTTCAATATCTTTTACATTTTAACCAGGAAAAAAGGAGATAGTGCACTGAAATATGATTAGCAGCAATTCTAGTTTCAAGACGCATTTCTGCTGTTTGCCTGCTTACGTGATCTTCAGCCCCGCCCCGACCCTGAGGTTACAGTTATTGGTCTGTAGGTATGCCTAGGGTCTATTTTGATTACAATTGTTTTCTCAAACCACTTATAGTTATACTATTTTATATAGTAGTGCAGTGCAGAGAAAACTATCTATTTCCTATCTCCTTTCTTAACAACAAACTAGCTTCTGACTCACTACCCTACCCACTAACACTTGCAGGATACCACTACATGATGTCCTCCCACTGCAGTAAGCCCCAACAGCTAAAGCTGTTGCAATATTTCCAAACACCTGACGACACAACAAAGCTACCTCTGTAATGCATATCTATTGACCCTATTAACATCTAAAGATCTCATATTACCATTAACCATTTAAAAACAATGTTTCAATAAAAACCCTAATCCTTATTCTAGTGTCATCTATCTTGAACAGCCAGAAGGAACAGGAACACTCATGGTTCTTTTCATAGTCTCTCGGTGTCCAGTCAGGTGTACCCTCCAATGCATTTGCTTTTTAAAGTAATTCTGGTTAGTAATTGAGTTGAACAGCAGTGAGAGTGTTCACTATCAAAACTGAGCCCTCTAATTACAATAGTAAGAAGTCTACATTTTAGCAGGTTATAAACGTAGGGGAGGTCATGTAATTAAGTTCCTTATGTGAAAGGCAGTTCTGGGGAGGTTACAGTTAGGTTTACCTGGCAATAACATGATATCTATATGGTATATGTAAAAGTGCGTATAGCAGCTGGGACCAGGAGCTACTTAGCGACTGCTTACAGTATAAGGAGCCTTTATTGTTAAATGCCAGGCAAGTGAGTTGCCTTAAAAATAGAGCTGTTATAAAAGATCTGCTGTCATTACGTTTTAGAAACATTTATATAATCAATAAATAGAAAAAGCACCACTTAAATATGAGTATAACTTTGTGCTAAAAAATGACAAATCCTCCACATACAAATAATTAAAGGGATATAAAACCCAAAGAGCTAGATTAGAAGTGGCGCTTTAACATCTGTGCGCAAATAAAAATTTTGCCTGTATTACAAGTTGAAAGTAAATGCGATTGCAATTTACACTAGAATGATTACCGTGACTTCAAAGCTTTGGTTAATTGTTACGCAAATCAAAAAGTGAGACACACAACATATCAAAAAACAAAATTTATGTTTACCTGATAAATTTATTTATTTCCGGATATGGCCTGGAAGTGGGAATATCACTGCTGGCCAGCAGGAGGAGGCAAAGAGCAAAGCTGTTAAGTGTGACTCCTATACCCATAAACGCCAGTCATTCGACGAAAATGAAATGAAAAAGGAATAACACAAAGGTGTAGAGGTGCCTGAGGTTTAGTAACAAATAACTGTCTTAAAGAAAAGGGTGGGGTAAAGGACTCACCATATCTGGAAATAAATACATTTATTAGATAAGCATACATTTTGTTTTCTCTCCTAAGATATGGTGAGTCCACAATGTCATCAATTACTAGTGGGTACAATACCCAATCTAGAGGACACAGATAACTAGGGAGGGAGAACAAGAGAGGCAGACCTAAACAGAAGGCACCACCGCTTGAAGAACCTTTCTCCCAAAAAGAAGCCTCAGCCGAGGCAAAAGTATCAAATTTGTAAAAAGTATGCAGAGAAAACCAAGTTGCAGCCTTGCAAATCTGTTCCACAGAAGCTTCATTTTTGAAAGCCCAAAAAGAGGAGACAGCCCTTGTGGAATAAGCCGTAATTCTCTCAGGAGGCTGTTGACCAGCAGTCTCATAAGCAAAATGAATTATACTTCTCAACCAGAGTGAAAGAGAAGTAGCAGTAGCTTTCTGACCCTTACGCTTTCCAGAGAAACCAATAAACAGGACAGAAGACTGGCGAAAATCCTTAGTTGCCTGCAGGTAGAATTTTAGAGCACACACAACGTCCAAGTTGTGTAACAAACATTCCTTATGGGAAGAAGGATTAGGACATAGAGAAGGAACAAAAATTTCCTGATTAATATTTCTATCCGAAACCACCTTCTGAAAAAAACCCAACTTAGTATGAAGAACCACCTTATCAAAATCAAAGATAAGGTAAGGCGAGTCACACTGCAAAGCCGAGAGTTCTGAAACTCTCAGAGCAGAAGAGATAACAGCCAGAAACAAAACCTTCCAAGATAACAACTTAATATCTATGGAATGTAATGGCTCAAACGGATCCTGCTACAAAACTTTAAGAACAAGATTAAGGCTCCTAGGAGGAGCAACAGACTTAAACACATTCCTGATTCTTACCAGGGCCTAACTAAAAGATTGAATATCTGGCACATCCGCTAGATGCTTGTGTAAAAAAATAGATAAGGCAGAAATCTGACCATTCAGAGAACTGACTGATAAACCCTTCTCCAGACCTTCCTGGAGAAAAGACAAAATCCTAGGAATCCTGACCCTACTCCAAGAGTAGCCCTTGGATTAACACCATATACGCTAGGAAGTTCATATTTATTTCATATATTTACGCCATATCTTATGGTAAATCTTTCTAGTAACAGGCTTGCGAGCCTGAATCATGGTCTCAATGACCGACTTAAACCATGCTTAGACAGAACTAAGCGTTTAATCTCCAAGCAATCAGCTTAAGAGAAATGAGATTAGGATGAAGGAATGGCCCCTGAGTTAGAAGGTCCTTCTTAAGAGGAAACCTCCAAGGTGGAAGAGACCACATCTTCACTAAGTCTACATCAAATCCAACTCCGGCACCCCCTATTTGAAGGTTAACCTGGAGAACACCTCTGGACGAAGAGCCCACTCCCCGGGGTGAAATGTCTGTCTGCTCAGAAAATCTTGTTGTCCACTCCTGGAATGTAGATGGCAGATAGACAGCAATTGTGAGCTTGTGCCCACTGAACAATCCGAGCCACCTCCTTCATGGCTAAGGAACTCCGAGTTCCTCCCTGATGGTTGATATAAGCCACTGAGGTGACATTGTCCAACTGGAACCTGATAAATTGGGCTAAGGACAACTGAGGCCAAGCCATCAGAGCATTGTAAATTGCTCTCAACTCCAAGATATTTATAGGGAGAGCAGACTCCTCCCGAGTCCATAGTCCCTGCGCCTTTAACGAGTCCCAGACAGCCCGCCCAAGCCCATCAGGCTGGCATCCGTGGTCACAATTACCCAGGAGGACCTCCAGAAGCAAGTGCCCTGAGACAGATGCTCCTAAGAGATCTAGATCTATCCTCTGAGACAGATCAATATGGTCCCCGTTCCATTGTCTGAGCATGTACAACTGCAGAGCTCTCAAATGGAATCGAGCAAAGAGAATTATGTCCATGGAAGCGACCATCAGACCAATTACCTCCATACACTGAGCCACTGATGGCCGAATATTAGACTGCAGAGAGAGGCAAGAGGAAAAAAACATGAATTTTCTGACCTCTGTCAGAAAATTTTTCATAGATAGGGAATCTATTATGGTCCCTAAGAAAACCACCCTTGTAGCTGGAACAAGGAACCTCTTTTCCAGATTCACTTTCCATCTGTGGGAACGTAGAAAAGACAACAAGGTCTCTGTATGAGAGTTTGTTTGTTGAAAAGATGGCACCTGAACCAATATGTCATCTAGGTAGAGTGCCACTGAAATTCCCCGAGCCCTGATCACTGCCAAGAGAGCCCCCAGAACCTTTGAAAAAACTCTGGGAGCTGAGGCAAGGCCAAATGGAAGAGCCACAAACTGAAAGTGTTTGTCTAGAAAGGCGAATCTCAGGAACCTGTGATGATCCCTGTGGATGGGAACACGAAGATACACATCCTTCAGGTCTATAGTCGTCATGAACTGACCCTCTTGTACCAAGGGAAGAATAGACCGAATGGTTTCCATTTTGAAGGATGGTACCCTGAGAAACTTGTTTATACACTTTAAGTCTAGAATAGGATGAAAAGTTCCCTCTTTTTTGGGAACCACAAACAGATTTGAATAGAATCCCACACCCTGTTCCCATACGGGAACAGGAACTCTCACCCCCAGAGAAGAAAGGTCCCGGATGCAATTCAAGAATGCCTTTCTTTTTATCTGGTCTGCAGATAATCTTGAGAGGAGAAACCTGCCCCTGGGAGGAAAGGTCTTGAATTCTATTTTGTAACCCTGAGACACTATGTCCACAGCCCAAGGATCTGGGAGATCTTGTACCCAAGCTTGATAAAAATGAGAAAGTCTGTCCCCCACTTGATCCGGTCCCGAACCAGGGACAAACCCTTTATGCTGATTTAGACTCAGCTGCTGGTTTCTTTGATTGCTTCCCCTTGTTCCAAGTGTGATTGGGCTTCCAAGGAGACCTGGACTGCTCCTGCTTGAAAGAAGGAGAGGAAGACTTTCCTTTAAAATTATGAAAGGAACAAAAGATACTTTGACGTCCTTTAGGTCTATTCTTCTTGTCTTGTGGTAGAAAAGACCCTTTTCCACCAGTAATGTCAGAGATAATTTCAGCCAGACTAGGTCCAAACAAGGTCTTTTCCTTGTAGGGAAACGCCAGAAGCTTAGACTTAGAAGTAACATCTTTTTAAAAACAGGAGATGGGGAAAAATGTATCCCTGGCTTTTCCCATTCCTGGGCAATAATCTCTATCACACGGTCTGGAACAGGAAACACTTCCACAGAGGAAGGGACATCAAAGTATTTATTACGTTTACTTGATTTCTTACGGTTGATAATGACAGAAGGGTCGGAGTCGTCCAAAGTAGCTAAAACCTCCTTTAACAATACACGAAGGTGTTCAAGCTTAAATCTGAAGGTTACTACTTCAGCATCAGATGAAGTAATTAAACTGTCGAATCTTATGGTAAATCTTTCTAGTAACAGGCTTGCAAGCCTGAATCATGGTCTCAATGACCGACTTAAACCATGCTTAGACAGAACTAAGCGTTTAATCTCCAAGCAATCAGCTTAAGAGAAATGAGATTTGGATGAAGGAATGGCCCCTGAGTTAGAAGGTCCTTCTTAAGAGGAAACCTCCAAGGTGGAAGAGACCACATCTTCACTAAGTCTACATCAAATCCAACTCCGGCACCCCCTATTTGAAGGTTAACCTGGAGAACACCTCTGGACGAAGAGCCCACTCCCCGGGGTGAAATGTCTGTCTGCTCAGAAAATCTTGTTGTCCACTCCTGGAATGTAGATGGCAGATAGACAGCAATTGTGAGCTTGTGCCCACTGAACAATCCGAGCCACCTCCTTCATGGCTAAGGAACTCCGAGTTCCTCCCTGATGGTTGATATAAGCCACTGAGGTGACATTGTCCAACTGGAACCTGATAAATCAGGCTAAGGACAACTGAGGCCAAGCCATCAGAGCATTGTAAATTGCTCTCAACTCCAAGATATTCATAGGGAGAGCAGACTCCTCCCGAGTCCATAGTCCCTGCGCCTTTAACGAGTCCCAGACAGCCCCCCCAAGCCCATCAGGCTGGCATCCGTGGTCACAATTACCCAGGAAGACCTCCAGAAGCAAGTGCCCTGAGACAGATGCTCCTAAGAGATCTAGATCTATCCTCTGAGACAGATCAATATGGTCCCTGTTCCATTGTCTGAGCATGCACAACTGCAGAGCTCTCAAATGGAATCGAGCAAAGAGAATTATGTCTATGGAAGCGACCATCAGACCAATTACCTCCATACACTGAGCCACTGATGGCCGAATATTAGACTGCAGAGAGAGGCAAGAGGAAAAAAACGTGAATTTTCTGACCTCTGTCAGAAAATTTTTCATAGATAGGGAATCTATTATGGTCCCTAAGAAAACCACCCTTGTAGCTGGAACAAGGAACCTCTTTTCCAGATTCACTTTCCATCTGTGGGAACGTAGAAAAGACAACAAGGTCTCTGTATGAGAGTTTGTTTGTTGAAAAGATGGCGCCTGAACCAATATGTCATCTAGGTAGGGTGCCACTGCAATTCCCTGAGCCCTGATCACTGCCAAGAGAGCCCCCAGAACCTTTGAAAAAACTCTGGGAGCTGAGGCAAGGCCAAATGGAAGAGCCACAAACTGAAAGTGTTTGTCTAGAAAGGCGAATCTCAGGAACCTGTGATGATCCCCGTGGATGGGAACACGAAGATACACATCCTTCAGGTCTATAGTCGTCATGAACTGACCCTCTTGTACCAAGGGAAGAATAGACCGAATGGTTTCCATTTTGAAAGATGGTACCCTGAGAAACTTGTTTATACACTTTAAGTCTAGAATAGGATGAAAAGTTCCCTCTTTTTTGGGAACCACAAACAGATTTGAATAGAATCCCACACCCTGTTCCCATACGGGAACAGGAACTCTCACCCCCAGAGAAGAAAGGTCCCGGATGCAATTCAAGAATGCCTTTCTTTTTATCTGGTCTGCAGATAATCTTGAGAGGAGAAACCTGCCCCTGGGAGGAAAGGTCTTGAATTCTATTTTGTAACCCTGAGACACTATGTCCACAGCCCAAGGATCTGGGAGATCTTGTACCCAAGCTTGATAAAAATGAGAAAGTCTGTCCCCCACTTGATCCGGTCCCGGACCAGGGACAAACCCTTTATGCTGATTTAGACTCAGCTGCTGGTTTCTTTGATTGCTTCCCCTTGTTTCAAGTGTGATTGGGCTTCCAAGGAGACCTGGACTGCTCCTGCTTGAAAGAAGGAGAGGAAGACTTTCCTTTAAAACTATGAAAGGAACGAAAGATACTTTGACGTCCTTTAGGTCTATTCTTCTTGTCTTGTGGTAGAAAAGACCCTTTTCCACCAGTAATGTCAGAGATAATTTCAGCTAGACTAGGTCCAAACAAGGTCTTTTCCTTGTAGGGAAGCGCCAGAAGCTTAGACTTAGAAGTAACATCTTTTTAAAAACAGGAGATGGGGAAAAATGTATCCCTGGCTTTTCCCATTCCTGGGCAATAATCTCTGTCACACGGTCTGGAACAGGAAACACTTCCACAGAGGAAGGGACATCAAAGTATTTATTACGTTTACTTGATTTCTTACGGTTGAGAACGACAGAAGGGTCAGAGTCGTCCAAAGTAGCTAAAACCTCCTTTAACAATACACGAAGGTGTTCAAGCTTAAATCTGAAGGTTACTACTTCAGCATCAGATGAAGTAATTAAACTGTCCGAATCTGAGATTTCACCCTCAGAATTTACCAAAGTATCCTCTTCATCAGACTTATGAGAGAGTGCGACCTGAGTAGCAGAGGTTGGAAGAGAAACCTTAATATCTGAATCTCTAATGTTCCTCTTGTGCTTTTCCTTTAGCATAGGAATGGCAGATAATGCCGCAGATACCACCAAAAATACCTGAGCAGTAATTTCTGCAGGCAAATAAACTCCTCCAGGAGACTGAGAGGAGGCGCAGCGAACTGTATGTGACGACACTAAGGCTTGGGATGTTTGAGAAGAAAGCTGTGGCATTGGCTGAACAGCATTATCCTGAGAGAGGGTTTGCTCAGAAACAAAGAGTTTATTTTTATTCTTTAAAGTACTCTCTACACATGAAGAACAAAATTGCAAAGGCAACACAATTTGATTCTCCAAGCAGAGCAGGCACCTGTACATAGGAGCAGGGTCCTGATCCATGATTAGGAATTAAAAAAAATAATAATTTGAAGATGCTGTTGCTTTAATTAACAAACAGGCCATACAGTCTTTAGTGTGCCTCACTACTTGCAAAGTCTTAATCTCCCACCAGAATAAATTTGTCTGAGCAAAAAGACAAAACAACAATTTAAGTTATCAGGACACCTTTACACCTCAGTCTGTGACTGAGGTGCCTACCTGCCCTTCAATATAACATAGGAAGATCCGGACTGCGCTTAATGAAGTAGTTATAACCGCTCCGATAATCTGCAGGAGCGGAGCCAGGTCACATGACCGGCAATAGAAGCTGCGTCACACATGTAAAGCGTGCCCTTCAAGCTAGAAGGCCAAATATGAAAAAAACGGTCAGATCACAGATATTACTATAACTATATAACGTGCCCCAGGCGACTGTACACAAAATACTAAGAACACACAATTAACGTATGAGCCACCAATAAAAGGTTAACTTCTACTTCATAAAGAATATTAACCCCAGTCTCTGCCTCACATACCAAAAGTGCCTGCCCACTGCCTAAAATGAATCCTGTCCACAGGATTCAAGTCCAATAAAAATATGCAGAGTTGTAACTTAACCCTTTCAGTGCCAGCCTCCCAGCCCCAGAAGACAAATGGCACTTACCTGCACTTACAGCTGTCCGGCAGGAGGACAGCTCACAAAGCGTGAAAGGACAAAGACGCAAACTCCTTACAGAGGCCTGTGTAAAAAAAGAAAGAACAGAGTAAACATACTCTGGCTTTCTGTACTAGGGAAGCAATGTTTTAGGAAAACGCAGCAAGACCCACCTTACAAGTTCATAACTGCTTTAAAGTCACCACCATTCTACTGAAGAGATTAATGTGGACTACAACTATACCTAAAATCTTGCTAGTGGCAAAAAAAATTCCAATTTTCTTCAGACACCAAAACTTCACCTCCTCCTTTGACAGAGGTAAAGAGAATGACTGGGGTTTATGGGTAGGGGAATAACACTTAACAACTTTGCTGTGGTGCTCTTTGCCTCCTATTGCTGGCCAGGAGTGATATTCCTACTAGTAATTGATGATGTTGTGGACTCACCATATCTTAAGAAAGAAATACATTTAAAACTACAGTTACACTTATAATAACACTAATACAATTATTGAAAACAATTGCAATACAAAATGATAAGGGCTAAAATATATTATATATGAAATGGACCAAAAGGGCTTTTACATAAGGATCTATAGTAACACATGTATAAATATATGTATATAAATATATATATATGCGTTTCTATACATATGTATATATGTATTTACAGACATATATACATATTCTATAGAAATACAGATATACATATGTATAGAAATACATACATATATCTCATTGCAATCATGCGTACGTGTTTGCGCACGCTGGCGGCTGTTATTTTTTTCTTCAAACGGGGCTCCATTAAACTCTATGGGGGAACACGATCCTGCGTTTGCAACTTCTCAAAGTATTTTTTTCTGCGTGAGGATGCAACCACAAGAGCACAAAAGTTTTACTTGCAACCTGAAATACGTGTTGCAACTGGGCTCGCAATGGTAAAAAAAGTTGAGCGCAGGTAAAGCACTCGCAGGAGAGCAAATTTGCGCTCCATTCGTAATCTAGCCCAAAATGTTTCTTTTCATGATTCTGATGGATCATGCAGTTTTAAACAACTTTCCAAATTACTTCTATTATCAACTTAACTTTGCTCTTTTGGTGTCCTTTACTGAAGAGTATAACTAGTTAGGCTGAGGAGCAGCAGTGTACTAATATGAGCTTACTGCTGATTGGTGGCTGCACATATATGTCTCTTGTCATTGGCTAACCAAATGTGTTCAGCTAGCTCTCTGTAGTACAATGCTGCTCCTTTAACAAAGGATGCCATGGGAATTAAGCAAATTTGATAATATAAGTAAATTGGAAAGTTGTTTAAATTGAATGCTCTATCTGAACTATGAAAGAAAAAATTGGAGTGTCATGTCCCTTTAAAGGGGCATGAAACCCAAACCTTTTCTTCCATGATTTAGAAAGAGCATGTCATTTTAAACAACTTTTAAATTTACTTCTATTATCTAATTTGCTTTAATCTATTGATATCCTTTGCTGAAAAGCATATCTAGTTAGGCTCAGTAGCTGCTGATTGGTAGCTGCACATAGATGTCTCATGTAATTGGTTTACCCATGTGCACTGCAATTTCTTCAACAAAGGATATCTAAAGAATTAAGCAAATTAGACAATAGAAGTAAATTGGAATGTTATTTAAAATTGGTTTCTCAATCTCAATCATGAAAGAAAAAAATTGGGTTCAATGTCCCTTTAAGTTCTTCAAAACTTGAAATATATTTTCTAATTAAGGTTGGAGGAAAGGAGATTTAATCTCCTGCAACGGAAACGTTTTATCACTGTAAGAGCAATAAAATTGTGGAACTCATTACCAAAGGAGGTAGTGAATGCCAATACCGATACATTTAAAAATGGTTTGGATACATTTCTGTCTATAAACAAAAATTCATGGATATGGGCCACGATCCGATATACAGAGCAGGTTTCGGCGCAAGCGTGGAAACCTGCGCCCCCCGTAGTTTCAGCTCGCAACTCGAGCTATCACATATACGGCGCCGTCAGATGCTAAAGTGCCGTAAGTCAGACAAACTAGCGATGTCCAGAAATCTGCGTAACTACAAATTTCTGGAGTCGCCAGTGACTTACGGCACTTTAGAAACTGTCGCCGCATAAAAAACTGACTAAGTTATTAAATAACCCGTAACTGTCTAACACGCCTCCTAAACATAGCCCGACATGTATACCCCTCTTACCAGTGCTGGTCAACGCGTTTTGGCCCATGCTAGGCCTTTCTCAAGACTTTCTCAAACTAGCGATGTCCAGAAATAAGCGTAAGTACAAATTTCTGGAGTCACCAGTGACTTACGGCACTTTAGAAACTGCTGGCGCCTAAAAAAACTAACTAAACTTTTAAATCTCCCGTAACTGTGTAACACACCTCCAAAAAATAGCCTGACACGTATACCCCTCTATCCGCAATCCTCCCTCTCACTCCTAACAATAAATATATTAACCCCTAAACCGCCGCTCCCGGACCCCGCCGCCAGCTACATTATCTATATTACCCCCTAATCTGACCCCCCTACACCGCCGCCAGCTACATTATCTATATTACCCCCTAATCTGAGCCCCCTACACCGCCGCCAGCTACATTATCTATATTACCCCCTAATCTGACCCCCCTACACCGCCGCTAGCTATATTTTGCAGGCCATTGCCCTAAATTAATCAGCTCTTTTACCAGCCCTTAAAAGGGCTTTTTGCGGGGCATTGTCACAAAGTAATCAGCTCATTTGGCTGTAATGTAATCTAATCCCCCTACACCGCCGCCACCTATATTAAATATATTAACCCCTAATATAATACCCCTACACCGCCGCCACCTATAATAAATGTATTAACCCCTAATCTAATCCCCCTACACCGCCGCCACCTATATTAACTATATTAACCCTAATTATATTAGGGTTAATATAGTTAATATAGTTATTATATTATATATATTAACTATATTAACCCTATCTAACTCTAACACCACTAACTTAATTATTATTAAAATAAATCTAAATAATATTAATAATATTAACTAAATTATTCCTATTTAAAACTAAATACTTACCTATAAAATAAACCCTAAGGCCTAGATTTGGAGTTCGGCGGTAAAAGGGCTGTTAACGCTCCGCGGGCTTTTTTCTGGCCGCACCATAAATTTAACTCTGGTATCGAGAGTTTAATCAAATGCTGCGTTAGGCTCCAAAAAAGGAGCGTAGAGCATTTTTACCGCAAATGCAACTCTCGATACCAGAGTTGCTTACGGACGCGGCCGGCCTCAAAAACGTGCTCGTGCACGATTCTCCCATAGGAAACAATGGGGCTGTTTGAGCTGAAAAAAAACCTAACACCTGCAAAAAAGCAGCGTTCAGCTCCTAACGCAGCCCCATTGTTTCCTATGGGGAAACACTTCCTACGTCTGCACCTAACACCCTAACATGTACCCCGAGTCTAAAGACCCCTAACCTTACACTTATTAAACCCTAATCTGCCGTCCCCGCTATCGCTGACACCTGCATATTTTTTTAAACCCCTAATCTGCCGCTCCGTAAACCGCTGCAACCTACGTTATCCCTATGTACCCCTAATCTGCTGCCCCTAACACCGCCGACCCCTAGATTATATTTATTAACCCCTAATCTGCCCCCCTCAACGTCGCCGACACCTGCCTACACTTATTAACCCCTAATCTGCCGAGCGGACCTGAGCGCTACTATAATAAAGTTATTAACCCCTAATCCGCCTCACTAACCCTATCATAAATAGTATTAACCCCTAATCTGCCCTCCCTAACATCGCCGACACCTACCTTCAATTATTAACCCCTAATCTTCCGATCGGAGCTCACCGCTATTCTAATAAATGGATTAACCCCTAAAGCTAAGTCTAACCCTAACACTAACACCCCCCTAAATTAAATATAATTTTTATCTAACGAAATAAATTAACTCTTATTAAATAAATGATTCCTATTTAAAGCTAAATACTTACCTGTAAAATAAACCCTAATATAGCTACAATATAAATTATAATTATATTATAGCTATTTTAGGATTAATATTTATTTTACAGGCAACTTTGTAATTATTTTAACCAGGTACAATAGCTATTAAATAGTTAAGAACTATTTAATAGTTACCTAGTTAAAATAATAACAAATTTACCTGTAAAATAAATCCTAACCTAAGATATAATTAAACCTAACACTACCCTATCAATAAAATAATTAAATAAACTACCTACAATTACCTACAATTAACCTAACACTACACTATCAATAAATTAATTAAACACAATTCCTACAAATAAATACAATTAAATAAACTAGCTAAAGTACAAAAAATAAAAAAGAACTAAGTTACAGAAAATAAAAAAATATTTACAAACATAAGAAAAATATTACAACAATTTTAAACTAATTACACCTACTCTAAGCCCCCTAATAAAATAACAAAGCCCCCCAAAATAAAAAATTCCCTACCCTATTCTAAATTAAAAAAGTTACAAGCTCTTTTACCTTACCAGCCCTGAACAGGGCCCTTTGCGGTGGGCATGCCCCAAGAAGTTCAGCTCTTTTGCCTGTAAAAAAAAACATACAATACCCCCCCCAACATTACAACCCACCACCCACATACCCCTAATCTAACCCAAACCCCCCTTAAATAAACCTAACACTAATCCCCTGAAGATCTTCCTACCTTGTCTTCACCATCCAGGTATCACCGATCCGTCCTGGCTCCAAGATCTTCATCCAACCCAAGCGGGGGTTGGCGATCCATAATCCGGTGCTGAAGAGGTCCAGAAGAGGCTCCAAAGTCTTCCTCCTATCCGGCAAGAAGAGGACATCCGGACCGGCAAACATCTTCTCCAAGCAGCATCTTCGATCTTCTTCCATCCGGAGCGAAGCGGCAGGATCCTGAAGACCTCCAGCGCGGAACATCCATCCGGACCGACGACTGAACGACGAATGACTGTTCCTTTAAGGGACGTCATCCAAGATGGCGTCCCTCGAATTCCGATTGGCTGATAGGATTCTATCAGCCAATCGGAATTAAGGTAGGAATTTTCTGATTGGCTGATGGAATCAGCCAATCAGAATCAAGTTCAATCCGATTGGCTGATCCAATCAGCCAATCAGATTGAGCTCGCATTCTATTGGCTGTTCCGATCAGCCAATAGAATGCAAGCTCAATCTGATTGGCTGATTGGATCGGCCAATCGGATTGAACTAGATTCTGATTGGCTGATTCCATCAGCCAATCAGAAAATTCCTACCTTAATTCCGACTGGCTGATAGAATCCTATCAGCCAATCGGAATTCGAGGGACGCCATCTTGGATGACGTCCCTTAAAGGAACAGTCATTCGTCGTTCAGTCGTCGGTCCGGATGGATGTTCCGCGCTGGAGGTCTTCAGGATCCTGCCGCTTCGCTCCGGATGGAAGAAGATCGAAGATGCCGCTTGGAGAAGATGTTTGCCGGTCCGGATGTCCTCTTCTTGCCGGATAGGAGGAAGACTTTGGAGCCTCTTCTGGACCTCTTCAGCACCGGATTATGGATCGCCAACCCCCGCTTGGGTTGGATGAAGATCTTGGAGCCAGGACGAATCGGTGATACCTGGATGGTGAAGACAAGGTAGGAAGATCTTCAGGGGATTAGTGTTAGGTTTATTTAAGGGGGGTTTGGGTTAGATTAGGGGTATGTGGGTGGTGGGTTGTAATGTTGGGGGGGGGGGTATTGTATGTTTTTTTTTACAGGCAAAAGAGCTGAACTTCTTGGGGCATGCCCCGCAAAGGGCCCTGTTCAGGGCTGGTAAGGTAAAAGAGCTTGTAACTTTTTTAATTTAGAATAGGGTAGGGAATTTTTTTATTTTGGGGGCTTTGTTATTTTATTAGGGGGCTTAGAGTAGGTGTAATTAGTTTAAAATTGTTGTAATATTTTTCTTATGTTTGTAAATATTTTTTTATTTTCTGTAACTTAGTTCTTTTTTATTTTTTGTACTTTAGCTAGTTTATTTAATTGTATTTATTTGTAGGAATTGTGTTTAATTAATTTATTGATAGTGTAGTGTTAGGTTAATTGTAGGTAATTGTAGGTAGTTTATTTAATTATTTTATTGATAGGGTAGTGTTAGGTTTAATTATATCTTAGGTTAGGATTTATTTTACAGGTAAATTTGTTATTATTTTAACTAGGTAACTATTAAATAGTTCTTAACTATTTAATAGCTATTGTACCTGGTTAAAATAATTACAAAGTTGCCTGTAAAATAAATATTAATCCTAAAATAGCTATAATATAATTATAATTTATATTGTAGCTATATTAGGGTTTATTTTACAGGTAAGTATTTAGCTTTAAATAGGAATCATTTATTTAATAAGAGTTAATTTATTTCGTTAGATAAAAATTATATTTAACAAAGAAGAAGAGATACAAAACCCACATTTCTAAAATTACAGACTCCAAAGGTGTCACCCACTCTGATAACACAGCAATAGTTGATCAATTTGCAAAATACTACACATCACTATATAACCTCCCGAGCACACACCTTGAAGAAAAACACAATAGTATACATACATACTTGGAAAAGGCCCTGCTTCCAACATTGACCGATTCTGATAGAGAAGCTTTAGACGCACCATTTTCACTGCAGGAGGTACTGCTAGCCATAAGAGATCTCCCACAGGGCAAAGCCCCCGGCCCAGACGGCTTTACTCCCAAATATTACCATCTATTTAAATCCCTCCTGGGTCCTCACTTGCTAGAAATGTACAATTCCTTTGACCAGTTTACGCACCTCCCACCCACACTCCTAGAAGCTACAATCTCCATAATCCCTAAACCAGGTAAGCCCCCAGATAAAGTTACTAACTACCGTCCTATATCCCTAATAAATGTGGATATCAAATTATACGCTAAACTACTCGCAGTGAGAATCAGTAATTACTTACCGTCCTTAGTGCACGTAGATCAGGTAGGCTTTATCCCGGGTAGGGAGGCTAAGGAGAACACCATCCGAGTTTTGCATACCCTATTCTCGGCCACAAACTCTAACTCGCCCCTAGTCCTTCTCTCCACCGACGCCGAGAAAGCTTTTGACAGGGTGGACTGGGATTTTCTCTGGTCTGCTCTGTCAAAGTTTGGATTCTCCCAAGTAATGATCTCACGTATTAAAGCCCTATATAGCAACCCCTCGGCATATATTAATGCAAACAACACCCTTTCGCAAAAGATAATGATAAATAATGGCACGCGGCAGGGATGCCCCCTTTCGCCCTTGTTATTTGCCCTAGCAGTAGAGGCGCTCGCCACCAGGATACGGAGTAACCCTCTTATACAGGGGGTCACTTTTGGAGAGCTCCATCAGAAATGTCTGCTATACGCAGACGATATTATATTCACATTGAGCTCCCCCTCTACGTCCCTACCAGCCCTCCTTGAGGAGCTGGAGGAGTATAGAAGCGTCTCCAACTTTTCAATCAATATGGAAAAATCGATGATACTCCCAATACACTTAAATGCAGAAGACATGCACTACATTAAAACCCACACCTCTTTTCAGCTGACCTCGAAAATCAAATACTTAGGAATTGATATATCCCCTACTCATACAGAATTATTCAATCTCAATTATCTTCCTCTTCAAATAGAAACTGAAAAGTCCTTAGATTCCTGGCATAAACAAGGCCATCTTTCATGGATGGGGCGCATAAATGCATTAAAGATGAACATCCTTCCCAAATTCCTTTATCTATTTCAAGTCCTCCCCCTAGATCTCCCCGTACAATTCCTGCAGAAACAACAGAGAAAATTTGACCGATTTATTTGGTCACATAAAAGACCCAGAGTAAACAGAAATACGTTGTTCCTTAACAGAGCAGATGGGGGGCTCGGATCCCCTAACCTGGTTAATTACTACAAGGCATCTCATTTGGCACGAATAGTTGCATGGAAACGCTCGCTGACGAGCAAACCCTGGGTGCAGATAGAATCCTTTTTAGCGGGGGGGTTAGACTTGGGAGAACAGTGCTGGATCCCACATAAATCGAGGTCCCCAGACATAGGGAGTAACTACTATACAGCCTCCACGCTGCGAATATGGGACAAATCCCTAGTAGAAGATAGATCGTTATCAACGCCAATGTCCCCACTTACTCCACTACTCAATAACCCCCTACTGCTACAAAACCACACCATCCCGACCCCGCGTATGGCTGGAGCCCCCTCCAACGTACCAATACACATGCTGATACACAATGGCTTGATGCGCCCACAGGCTGAGGTAAGCCAATTAATAGGTTCCCCGTTCCATTTATGGTTTCCATATTTGCAGGCTAGACATGCCATTTTTTCTAGTCCGCACAAAGCAAACTTAACCAGAACACTGACTCCATTTGAAACCTTATGTACATCCCCCTCCATGACTAAAGCTCATATCTCTATAATTTACAAGCTACTAAGTGGATCCTTCCCCATTAAGAGACCTACATACATCACCAAGTGGGAGAGGGAGCTAGATATAACATTGACAGATGAGCAATGGGGCCATATTTTTATTGAAACCAAAAAGTCGTCCCTATCACTAACTTTAGTAGAAACAAATTTTAAGCTGCTTTCCAGGTGGTACCTTACCCCACACAGAATACGCAGTATTTTTCCTAACTCTTCCCCCCTGTGTTGGAGACATTGTGGAGAAATTGGTACACTCTCTCATATATGGTGTAAGTGCCCTCATATTCAGCCATATTGGCATAGTATAAACACACAAATTAACAAGATAATAGGTAGGTCCCTGGATCTTTCCCCTAGCCTGATCCTATTAAACAATTTCCCAGATGTAACATGTCAGTATCGGAAAAAATTGCTACATGTCATGCTTAATTGTGCTAGACGCCTTATACCAAGATATTGGAAAAAAGCAGACACACCACCATATGGAATGTGGGTTAAAGATGTACTTGAACTTGAAAAAATATACTACACACATATAGGTAAACAAGATTTTATTGCTGATATGATATTCCTTTGGGATCAGGGCGAATGAACCCAGCACAAATGCTTTGATTCAAATTATATGGTCCTCTGTCTTTTATCTTACTGTTTCTGTAACATTTTCTGTGGATCCAGTCTGGAAGTTTGATATAGCCAGTAACAATCTGTAAGGTTGGCAAGTATCATGATTCTATGTGTTATCCCTGATTTAATTGTATTTGCTGTTCACATCTGCCTATAGGCGTATTTATACATTGTATACTGTTTCTTTTCTTTAAACCTGTTTGAAAACAATAAAAAGATATATTGGAAAAAAAAAAATTATATTTAACTTAGGGGGGTGTTAGTGTTAGGGTTAGACTTAGCTTTAGGGGTTAATCCATTTATTAGAATAGCGGTGAGCTCCGATCGGAAGATTAGGGGTTAATAATTGAAGGTAGGTGTCGGCGATGTTAGGGAGGGCAGATTAGGGGTTAATACTATTTATGATAGGGTTAGTGAGGCGGATTAGGGGTTAATAACTTTATTATAGTAGCGCTCAGGTCCGCTCGGCAGATTAGGAGTTAATAAGTGTAGGCAGGTGTCGGCGACGTTGTGGGGGGCAGATTAGGGGTTAATAAATATAATATAGGGGTCGGCGGTGTTAGGGGTAGCAGATTAGGGGTACATAGGGATAACGTAGGTGGCGGCGATTTGCGGTCGGAAGATTAGGGGTTAATTATTTTAAGTAGCTGGCGGTGACGTTGTGGGGGGCAAGTTAGGGGTTAATAAATATAATATAGGGGTCGGCGGGGTTAGGGGCAGCAGATTAGGGGTACATAAGTATAACGTAGGTGGCGGTCGGCAGATTAGGGGTTAAAAATTTTAATCGAGTGGCGGCGATGTGGGGGGACCTCGGTTTAGGGGTACATAGGTAGTTTATGGGTGTTAGTGTACTTTAGGGTACAGTAGTTAAGAGCTTTATGAACCGGCGTTAGCCAGAAAGCTCTTAACTCCTGCTATTTTCAGGCGGCTGGAATTTTGTCGTTAGAGCTCTAACGCTCACTTCAGAAACGACTCTAAATACCAGCGTTAGAAAGATCCCATTGAAAAGATAGGCTACGCAAATGGCGTAGGGGGATCTGCGGTATGGAAAAGTCGCGGCTGAAAAGTGAGCGTTAGACCCTTTAATCACTGACTCCAAATACCAGCGGGCGGCCAAAACCAGCGTTAGGAGCCTCTAACGCTGGTTTTGACGGCTACCGCCAAACTCCAAATCTAGGCCTAAGATAGCTTCAATATAAGTAATAATTACATTGTAGCTATTTTAGGGTTTATATTTATTTTACAGGTAACTTGCGGCTAGATTTAGAGTTCTGCGGCCAAAGGGGTGCGTTAGCTACGCATGTATTTTTCCCCCGCACCTTTTAAATACAGCTGGTATTTAGAGTTCACAGAAGGGCTGCGTTAGGCTCCAAAAAGGGAGCGTAGAGCATAATTTACCGCCACTGCAACTCTCAATACCAGCGGTGCTTACGGACGCGGCAAGCTTCAAAAACGTGCTCGTGCACGATTCCCCCATAGGAAACAATGGGGCCTTTTGAGCTGAAAAAAAACCTTACACCTGCAAAAAAAAGCAGCGTTCAGCTCCTAACGCAGCCCCATTGTTTCCTATGGGGAAACACTTCCTAAGTCTGCACCTAACACCCTAACATGAATCCCGAGTCTAAACACCCCTAACCTTACACTTATTAACCCCTAATCTGCCGCCCCCGCTATCGCTGACCCCTGCATTTTATTATTAACCCCTAATCTGCCGCTCCGTACACCGCCACAACCTACATTATAGCTATGTACCCCTAATCTGCTGCCCCTAACACCGCCGACCCCTATATTATATTTATTAACCCCTAATCTGCCCCCCCCCAACGTCGCCGCCACCTACCTACAATTATTAACCCCTAATCTGCCGACCGGACCTCACCGCTACTCTAATAAATGTATTAACCCCTAAAGCTAAGTCTAACTTCAATAGATAGCCAATAGAATAAGAGCTACTGTAATTCTATTGGCTGATTAGAATAGCCAATAGAATTACAGTAGCTCTTATTCTATTGGCTATTCAAATCAGCCAATAGAATTAAAGTAGCTCGCACCCGATTGGCTGATTTGAATTTAAAGGCTCAAATCAGCCAATAGGAATTCAAGGGACGCCATCTTTAATCACGTACCTTGAATTCCTATTCAGTGTACGGTGGTGATCGTATGAAGAGGATCCTCCACGCTCCAGCTCCGGTCTTCAATTTCAGAGGTCTTCAGTTCCAGCGTCGCAGATCTTCAGTTCCAGCATCGCCGGTCTTCAGTTCCAGATGGACGGTCTTCAGCTTCGCGGTCATCGGTCTTCAACTCCTCCGCTCCGCGCCGGCTGGATCCTGGAAGAAGAAGAGGTCGCCGCCTGGAAGAAGACTTCGAGGCCTGGAACAGGACCTTCTCCGCCGATCTTCAGGACAGGTAAGGAGCACTTGGGGGTTAGACTTAGGTTTTTTAAGGGGGGATTGGGTGGGTTAGAATAGGGGTATGTGGGTTGTAATGGGGGGGTTGTTGTTTTTTTTACAGGCAAAAGAGCTGATTACTTTGGGGAAATGCCCCACAAAAGGCCCTTTTAAGGGCTGGTAATAGAGCTGTTTACTTTTGTAATTTAGATTAGGGTAGGGAATTTTTTTATTTTGGGGGGCTTTGTTATTTTATTAGGGGGCTTAGAATAGGTGTAATTAGCTTAAAATTCTTGTAATCTTTTTTTATTTTTTGTAATTTAATGTTTGTTTGTTTTGTAATTTAGTTTAGTGTATTTAATTGTAGTTTAGTTTAGATATTTGTAGTTTATTTAATTTATTGATAGTGTAGGTGTATTTGTAACTTAGGTTAGGATTTATTTTACAGGTAAATTGGTAATTATTTTAACTAGGTAGATATTAAATAGTTATTAACTATTTAACAGCTATTGTACCTAGTTAAAATAAATACCAAGTTACCTGTAAAATAAATATAAACCCTAAAATAGCTACAATGTAATTATTAATTATATTGTAGCTATCTTAGGGTTTATTTTATAGGTAAGTATTTATTTTTAAATATGAATAATTTAGTTAATATTATTAATATTATTTAGATTTATTTTAATAATAATTAAGTTAGGGGCGTTAGAGTTAGATAGGTTTAATATAGTTAATATATATATAATATAATAACTATATGAACTATATTAACCCTAATATAATTAGGGTTAATATAGTTAATATAGGTGGCGGCGGTGTAGGGGGGTCAGATTAGGGGTTAATACATTTAATATAGGTGGCGGCGGTGTAGGGGGATTAGATTAGGGGGTAATACATTTATTATAGGTGGCGGCGGGGTAGGGGGATTTAGATTACAGGCAAAAGAGCTGATTACTTTGTGACAATGCCCCGCAAAAAGCCCTTTTAAGGGCTGGTAAAAGAGCTGATTACTTTAGGGCAATGCCCCGCAAAAAGCCCTTTTAAGGGCTGGCAATAGAGTTGTTTACTTTGGGGCAATGCCACGCAAAAAGCCCTTTTCAGGGCTATTTGTAGGGTTAGACTTAGGTTTAGTGGTAGGGATATTTTAGTATTTTAGGGGTTAATTAATTTAATATAGGTGGTGGCGGTATAGGGGTATTAGATTAGGGGTTAATAATTTAATATAGGTGGCAGCGGTATAGGGGGATTAGATTAGGGGTTAATAATTTAATATAGGTGGCGGCGGTATAGGGGGATTAGATTAGAGGTTAATAATTTAATATAGGTGGCGGCGGTGTAGGGGGCTCACATTAGGGGTTAATATAGTTTAAATAGGTGGCGGCGGTGTAGGGGGATCATATTAGGGGGTAACATAGTTAATGTAGGTGGCGGCGGGGTAGGGGGCTCACATTAGGGGGTAAAACATTTAATGTAGCTAGCAGCGGTGTAGGGGGCTCAGATTAGGGGGTGATACCGATAATGTAGCTGGCGGCGGGGTCCGGGAGCGGCGGTTTAGGGGTTAAACACTTTATTAGGTATTGCGGCGGGGGATCGTGGTTGACAGGTAGATAGACATTGCGCATGCGTTAGGTGTTAGGTTTTATTTTGAAGTTCGCGGTTGACAGGTAGATAGACATCGCGCATGTGTTAGGTGTTAGGTTTTATTTTGCAGCTAGTTTAGGGAGTTACGGGGCTACAATACACAGCGTAAGGCTTACTACGCCTGAAATTTGTGGCGAGGTGAAAATGGAGTAAGATTTCTCCATTTTCGCCACGTAAGTCCTTACGATGTATATTGGATATCAAACTGCGCTGGTTTGGTATACCTGTCTATGGGCCAAAAAACTACGGCCGAAGGCAGAAATATATGAGCGTAACTTCTATGTTATGCCGTATATGTGATACCAAACCAGCGCAATATTTGGCGTTGCCGGCTTTTGCGGGGGACGCTGCATATCGGATCGCGGCCATGATTGCTAGTATTAAATGGGTCACCTTTTAGTGGGATTATTTAGGCTTAACTGGAGCTTTTTGTATATATTTTAGATTTGTATAGGTTGAACTCAATGGACTTCAGTCTTTTTTCAACCTCATCTACTATGTTACTATGTAATTATTTGGACTTTCCTATATTTTAATGAGTAATATTCTGCATGTACTGCTTATTTTATTCCCCCATCCCCCCTTAGCGCAAGGTTTGGTAATAAGATAAATAAAAAGGATTGTTTTTGTGACAAACAATATTAAAGTCTTTAGGGATCATATTGATAGTAAGAAGAAGATCTTTTTGAGATTTTATGACAGTTGTGAGAATCTAAAAGTCATCTACATGAGATTTCAGGGGAGTGGGGTTTGCAAGTAAAGGAGCATTAGACTGCTAGGCTACAGTAGCATGCTTACTTCTCACCATGCTATTGTTTTTTCATCTTGTGCTTGCTTCAAAGCCATTCTCTTAATTTAACCCTTTACACGTGCTGGTTAGTGAATTTCTGCTTCTTCAAACTGGGCACTGCCATCTTGGAGTTTAAGTATTTTTGCACCCTGTGACAGTTTAAGTGTGCATTCATAGTCAGTAATATTGTTGTCTTCTTGACAAGAGTTGCAGCTTTACATTTTTGCAGTGGCTGCGTTGCTTTATATTGCTCATGAGGTTTATTTTATATATATTTGTTATGTAACTTTGTAAACTGTGTAAAAAAATGATATGTAACATTTCTATTGTGCAAGCTATCCAAAGTGCAAGGTACAACTGTCAAAAAGCCGGTGACATCACTCATCTGTTAAAGCCCACTGCTTCTATAATAGGATGCAGCAATATGTGCATACTAAGATGGCAGGACCCAGTATAAAGATACAGAGCTTTACAAACCGGGTTCTGTAATAGGTTAAAATAAGAGAACAGCTTTAAAGAGAGCTGCAGGTACAGGAGGTAAAACAATAACATGGTGAGTAGTAACCATTATATTTTAGTTGTGCCCAGTAGTTTAAAGGGACATGAAACCCAAATTTTTTATTTCATGATTTAGAAAGAGCAAGCAGTTTTAAACAACTTTCTAATTTACTTCTATTATCTAATTATCTATTATTCTCTTGATATTCTTAGCTGAAAAGCATATCTAGATAGGCTCAGTAGCTGCTGATTGGTTGCTGCACATAGATGCCTCCTGTGATTGGCTCTCCCATGTGCATTGCTCTTTCTTCAACAAAGGATATCTTAAAAAATGAAACAAATTAGATAATAGAAGTAAATTGGAAAGTTGTTTAAAATTGTATTCTCTATCTGAATCATGAAAGAAAAAATGTGGGTTTTGTGTCCCTTTAATGTTCCTTTAATTAAATTATTACCATACCCTGAATCTAGTAATATGCCTGAAGAAGTACAAACACTGCCATTGGGGCTTCTGGTGATGACTGCAAGGTGCAGAAAAAAATAATGAAATATAAATATATATATATGTAACTTAACAGAATGAAGACTCAAGGGTGTCAACTTTCATTCCATTTACACTGATTAAGGAACTCATTGATTTGGTGAATGTTGTCATAAGTGAAATTACCACAAATATAGTAAATTAAACCAATGAGTCTAGGCAGGCCTTATATCTAACATATGGTCTGTCACACAGGACAGAAAGTGCAGAAAAACTGCAGAGAGCTTTTGGACAAGACATTGCCCAGCAATAAGGGGTGAACTAAGTACTTAACAACTGCATTTGTGCCACAGTAAATTTCAGGCCCACTATAACACTTAGGGAACGAATTATCATAGTGTGAGCGGACAAGATACGCTGCAGTTGATCATGTCTGCCACACATCGATAAATGCCGACAGCACACGCTGTCCGCATTTATCATTGCACAAGCATTTCTCGTGAAATGCTTGTGCAATGTCGCTCCCTGCACATTCACGGCCGCTAGCAGGGGGTGTCAATCAACCCGATCATATGTGATCAGGCAGATTGCTGTCCGTCGCCTCAGAGGTGGCGGACGAGTTAAGGAGCAGCTTCTTAACTCCTGTTTCTGGCGAGCCTGAAGGTGTATAAATGGGTGATAAATCGGCCTCTATGCCTTAATGCAGCAGATATTTGTGTATTGATCCAGCTATACCAGGCTTAGATCAAATAAAAAAAATGGTAACATGCTTTTGGGTACTGGATACTGAGTCCTGGGTAAAAGACAAGTCTGTTCCTGCATGGTTAACTACATTTATTAGAAAGGATTTCCAAGAAAATGTACATTCAATGAAGAAAGTCTAATGGACAAGTGTTTTGTGTGGTACAATAAGGGAGGGAAAAATAATGAGGTAAATAGAAAAGAGTACACTGTGGTAACTGATCCACATAGTATGTTACAGTTATATTTTTTTAAGTAGGTAGGGAGACACTTGATATTTTAGACATTTATACATTTATAATTGCTTGTTTTTTGTTGTTGTTTTTTTTTCCAGTGGATTGCAGTAATCAAATAAACTTAAAGATGTTTGTTACTTATTTAATGCTTATTTTGGCATTTTAAGGTAAATTTGGCTTTTTTTCTACAGATGAAAATGGTGATGGTGAATAATATTGCCAATTATTATACTAAACTTGGTTGTTGTGCTTGACTTTTTTAAAGCACTTCTATTTTAGCACACACTTTGTATAAAGTATATGTAGCTATTTGTTATGTTGATCAAAAAGTATTAATTTTATATATTTCACAGTAATCAAATAAACCACCCAACTGTTCTTGCTTACAGTCACATTCCGACAAATGGATTTACACGGAATGCTTGTAGTGAGATGTTCTATCCAACAATGTTTTTACGGAATACGTTTTTGGTGGTCTTAAGGTTTAATAATTGCAACCACCTGAGGAATTAAAATTCTGAAAAAAAAATAGAGGAAGTATTGCAAAAAATACATTACATAATTGCTAGTAATGAAGTATATAGTTCACATATTAAAGTCTTACCTAACCACAAAGAATTCAACATCTTTGCTAATTGATTTACCAAGGGAAGAAATGTAAACCTTCTCTTACACATTCTGCTCTTTTTGTTTTTTTTTCTAAATTTACATAAGATAATATTTAATCAACAAATTAGTCATCGATTATTAGATGATTGTTTCACATCTGATTCTACAGAATTTGACATTTTTATTAAGTTACTTTTTGTTGTTTGCTTAGTGGAACCTTGCAGCTTTCTGAATAGTATTTCATGGGTGGTCTTGAAAAACATAAAATACGATATGTCGGAAATTAGCATCAGTGTTTGGATCTGTTGTTTAAATATATATAATGTGAAAAAGGATGTTTAGACAATTATCTGATAGCATCTTTATATAGTGTATGCAAAATGGCTGACTTTTTGAACAAAAGTTATTTATACAGTATTTATTATTAGTTTATCTCTGATTGAAAAATTATTTTTCTATGTCAAGTGAAATTTCCAAGGTTAGATAATGGTGTATTTGTCTGTTTTTTATCAGTCTGTCTGTCTTGTATGTCTATCATTCCACTTACAGATAAATAAGCACAACCAGCTTCTATGCACTTTAAATTTAAATTACACAAACTCTGATCTTATGAAGTTGGATTGATACATGAGGACTATTTTGTAAGAAATTTCATAGGCAGTAATGATCTTTCAAAACCTCCATCATAAAAAAGAATAACCTTGCTAAGATCTTATATTTTCAAATAATAATTTACAATTTTTTTTCACAATTGCAATATTTTATTTTCCTATTTCATACATATGTATTATGTTTATTTCAGCGTTGTTTACTCCTCAGTGACTATTTCAACAATGCTGTGATTGCAAAACTGTATCCTTCTAATATCTTACGGTTATAAACTCTTTCTTCAAAATGTCAAATGCTCCAACATTTTTTAAGGGATGAAGGATCTTTGAAAATGCAGATTTACTTTAAATGGTTTTATTTATATTTAATCAAAATTCAGCCATACACTACTAAGCCTTATTATAGTACTAGAAAATGATCTGCTCGCATTTGAGTAATTAACAAAAGCAAATAATGTGACAAGACAAAATATTTATTGAGGAGTTCACAGTATAACTGCTGTAAACAGAAGAACATAAGGCAATTTACACAATATTTAGGTCATTATCAATAATAACAAAAAAACAGCATCAGGTATTTAGAATCTAAAGGCTCTAGCCAAATATGGGCTGGGTCACTAGATTCCCAGTCTTTTAATCCACAAAATAAACCTAATCCTACTATCTTGATACCAAGCTATACTGTTAAACCCTTGCCAAAACCGCCCTCCCATTTCTAGTACCCCAAAGGTAGACCCAATCCTCCACCATTTCTACTATACTAACCATGGACACTAAAGGCAGATTTATCAAGGGCCGAATGGCCCCTGATGCCCCTGTTTCCGCGCGAGCCTTCAGGCTCGCCAGAAACAGCAGTTATGAAGCAGCGGTCTTAAGACCGCTGCTCCTTAACTGGTCTTCCGCCTCTGAGGCTGTAGACATTAATCCGCCCAATCGTGTATGCTAGCGGACGATTGGCTGCAAATCTGCAGGGGATGGCATTGCACAAGCAGTTCACTAGAACTGCTTGTGCAATGTTAAATGCCGACAGCGTATGCTGTCGGCATTCCCCGATGTCTGGCGGACATGATACGCTACATTGTATCATGTCTGCCAGACTTTGATAAATCGGCCCCTATATTCCAATAAACTGCTCATTAACATTTTCTACGCTGATTTATTGTGAATTACCATTTTAATTTTATCTACATGTCTTTCAGATTACTCACTGTAGTTGTATATTTTAACAATATTCTTGTGGTGACTTCTTCAGAGGAATTCACCTGTTAGTACTAACATTTGACGTATAAATCACCAAATTGCCAGTTAAACCAATATCTTCTCTGGGGCTAAATTTTAAACACATATAATACTACCTCAAAACAAAGTAGCCATCAAATGCATTGTGTGCAACAACAGCCTAACAGTACACACCTGGATGTAATTTCTTCCTCTGTCCCACCTCATTATGCAAATGATAAAGCAATGTTATGGCAAATGCTATACTGCTGGGGGGGGGGGGGATCATCTCTTATGTATCACTGTATTAGATGCACAATTGGTAGACATGGTCTTTTGATATCTGATACATAGATGCCCCTTTTATTTATAAAAGGAACTGTAAACTTTCCATATGCAACCTATGCACGCCATATATATATATATTGCATTCCATTGCAACACCTATTTGTGTTAATTGAAGACTCCAAATTTTTTTGTACATATCTCAATATCTTGTCTTCGCAATCTTGAGCACACACACTTACATTTCTCATTGGGGCATCATAACATTTTCTAAAACTGCCCTTGTTCTGGGATGTAGATTAAAATGTTTTAAAACAGGGCTGATTAAACTATAGCAAAAAAAAAGAAGTTCCGGACTTCTCATTAGGGGCCTGGTTCTCTAAAACTCTCAGGTCTGGAGAGATTCTCTAAAATCAGTATTACAAGACCCCTCAGGGATTGCTTTAAAGGCAAGTTTGGGAACTCTGTATTTCATTAAGGAAAGTTCACTAATATTCTTTATGCAAAGAAGAAACATGCTATAATCAAATTAGCAGCTAATTTCACTGCTGGCAAGTTTGTGAGAATTGGGCCCTATGGTATTTAAGGGGCATAAAACCCATTTTTTTCTTTCATGATTCAGATAGAGCATGTCATTTTAAACAACTTATTAATTCATTTCTATTATCTAATGTCTTTTGTTCTCTTGAAATCCTTCGTTGAAAGGATACCTAGGAAGACTTAGGAGCAGCTGATTGGTTGCTGTACATAAATGTCTCATTTTATTGGCTCACACAATGCATTAACTAACTCCCAGTAGTTCATTGCTGCTTCTTCAGCAAAGGATACAAAGAGAATGAAGTAAATAAGAAGTAAATTGTAAAGTTGGTTAAAATTATGTTCTTTATTTGAATCATGATTGAACCATTTTGGGTTCCATGTCCCTTTAAGGATGTGTATTTGTACCAAATTTTGTAAATTTAAGTAGTATATCCAGTTATCTTAATTATTAATAACTTCAACTCAAAATATAATTACAATTTCATTTTATTTTGAGGAATTGACCACATTTAAGATACTGCTTAAAGGGACATGACACTTCTTTCATGATTTAGACAGAGCATACAATTTTAAATAACTTTCCAATTTACTTATCTAGGAAAGCTCAGGAGCACCAAAGAACCTAGGTTCTAGCTGCTGATTGGTGGCTGCATATATATATATATATATATATATATATAGGTATATTGATTATCATTGGCTCACCCATGTGTTCAGTTAGAAACCAGTAGTGCATTGCTACTCCTTCATCAAATGATACCAAGAGAAGGAAGCAAATTTGATAATAGAAGTAAACTGGAAAGTTATTTAAAATAGTATGTTCTACCCAAATCATGAAAGAAAATATTTGTGTTTCATGTCCCTTTAAGCAGCTTCGGGCTCATTCATACAAACCCGCAACCGAATTGCGCAATTCTCCGTCATACATATGTAACCTTCAATTCCGATATCTGATGGTGTTCCTGGAGCTCTGAATGTGTTAGGTTAATAAATTGGGGGCATTATCTTTTTTATAAGTTTGTTATAAGTGTAAGTATAATTTAATGTTACTCCCAGCCAATCCTGCTATTACACGCCATACAAAAAAAAGGTCTGAGTGTCCCTGTTTTAAACTTTTTGAGAAAAATAAGATTTTCATCATTAATCCATTAGGTAGCAATAAAAAACTGTATTGTTTAAATGCATTTAGAAAATCTGCAAGTTTAACCCCTTAAGGACCGCGCATTTCAGACTACAAATTCTCCGAAAGTACCATTACTACATTTAAACAGAAATAGAGCCTTGTTGTTGTTTTTTTAATTTACCTATCAAAACTATACTTTTTTTTTTTAGTAGACAACCCAAAGTATTGATCTAGGCCCATTTGGTATGTTTCATGCCAACATTTCACCACCAAATGTGATCAAATAAAAAAACTAATTGTTAACTTTTTCAAAAACTTTAGGTTTCTCACTGAAATTATTTACAAACCGCTTGTGCAATCATATCACAAATGGTTGTAAAAGCTTCTCTGGGATCCCCTTTGTTCAGAAATAGCAGACATTTATAGCTTTGCCATTGCTCTTTAGTAATTAGAAGGCCGCTAATTGCAGCTGCGCACCACACTTGTATTATTCCCAGCAGTGAAGGGGTTAATCAGGTAGCTTGTAAAGTTAATTTTAGCTTTAGTGTAGAGATTACCCTCCCACCTGACACTTACCAAAACCTGATCCCTACCTGATCCCTCTCAAACAGCTCTCTTCCCTCCCCCACCCCCCAATGGTCACCTCCATCTTAAGTACTAGCAGACAGTCTGCCAGTATGCAGTTTTACAGTTTTACACCTTCTTTTTTATTATTATGATTGTCCTTAGTGTAGGATTATACCCTTACCTTCCCACCTCCCTTGTACCTTTCCAAAAAGATCTCTAACCCTCTCCCTTCTAACCAATTCCCTCCATCTTAGGTACTGGCAGACAGTACCCTGTTTTCTATTATTTTTCATTTATTTTAATTAAAAAATATAATTTATGCTTACCTGATAAATTCATTTCTCCTGTAGTGTAGTCAGTCCACGGGTCATCCATTACTTATGGGATTATATCTCCTCCCTAACAGGAAGTGCAAGAGGATCACCCAAGCAGAGCTGCTATATAGCTCCTCCCCTCTACGTCATATCCAGTCATTCGACCGAAACCATACGAGAAAGGAGAAACTATAGGGTGCAGTGGTGACTGGAGTTTAATTAAAATTTAGACCTGCCGTAAAAAACAGGGCGGGCCGTGGACTGACTACACTACAGGAGAAATGAATTTATCAGGTAAGCATAAATTATATTTTCTCCTGTTAAGTGTAGTCAGTCCACGGGTCATCCATTACTTATGGGATACCAATACCAAAGCTAAAAGTACACGGATGACGGAGCGACAGGCAGGATCTTTACACGGAAGGAACCACTGCCTGTAGAACCTTTCTCCCAAAAACAGCCTCCGAAGAAGCAAAAGTGTCAAATTTGTAAAATTTTGAAAAAGTGTGAAGTGAAGACCAAGTTGCAGCCTTGCAAATCTGTTCAACAGAGGCCTCATTCTTAAAGGCCCAAGTGGAAGCCACAGCTCTAGTAGAATGAGCTGTAATCCTTTCAGGAGGCTGCTGTCCAGCAGTCTCATAGGCTAAACGTATTATGCTACGAAACCAAAAAGAGAGAGAGGTAGCCGAAGCTTTTTGACCTCTCCTCTGTCCAGAATAAACGACAAACAGGGAAGAAGTTTGACGAAAATCTTTAGTTGCCTGCAAATAAAATTTCAGGGCACGGACGACGTCCAGATTGTGCAAAAGTCGTTCCTTCTTTGAAGAAGGGTTAGGGCACAATGATGGAACAACAATCTCTTGATTGATATTCTTGTTAGTGACTACCTTAGGTAAGAACCCAGGTTTAGTACGCAGAACTACCTTGTCTGAATGAAAAATCAGATAAGGAGAATCACAATGTAAGGCCGATAACTCAGAGACTCTTCGAGCCGAGGAAATAGCCATTAAAAACAGAACTTTCCAAGATAACAGCTTGATATCGATGGAATGAAGGGGTTCAAACGGAACACCTTGCAGAACGTTAAGAACTAAGTTTAAGCTCCACGGCGGAGCAACAGTCTTAAACACAGGCTTAATCCTAGCCAAAGCCTGACAAAAAGCCTGAACGTCTGGAACTTCTGCCAGACGTTTGTGTAAAAGGATAGACAGAGCTGAAATCTGTCCCTTTAACGAACTAGCAGATAAACCCTTTTCTAAACCTTCTTGTAGAAAAGACAATATCCTAGGAATCCTAACCTTACTCCATGAGTAACTCTTGGATTCGCACCAATATAAGTATTTCCCCATATTTTATGGTAAATTTTCCTGGTAACAGGTTTCCTAGCCTGTATTAAGGTATCAATCACTGACTCCGAGAATCCACGCTTTGATAGAATCAAGCGTTCAATCTCCATGCAGTCAGCCTCAGAGAAATTAGATTTGGATGTTTGAAAGGACCCTGAATCAGAAGGTCCTGTCTCAGAGGCAGAGACCATGTTGGACAGGACGACATGTCCACTAGATCTGCATACCAGGTCCTGCGTGGCCACGCAGGCGCTATTAGAATCACCGATGCTCTCTCCTGTTTGATCCTGGCAATCAATCGAGGAAGCATCGGGAAAGGTGGAAACACATAAGCCATGTTGAAGACCCAAGGTGCTGTCAGAGCATCTATCAGCACCGCTCCCGGGTCCCTGGACCTGGATCCGTAACAAGGAAGCTTGGCGTTCTGGCGAGATGCCATGAGATCCAGATTTGGTTTGCCCCAATGATGAAGCAGTTGGGCAAACACCTCCGGATGAAGTTCCCACTCCCCCGGATGAAAGGTCTGGCGACTTAGAAAATCCGCCTCCCAGTTCTCCACGCCTGGGATGTGGATCGCTGACAGGTGGCAAGAGTGAGACTCTGCCCAGCGAATTATCTTTGAGACTTCCATCATCGCTAGGGAACTCCTTGTTCCTCCTTGATGGTTGATGTAAGCCACAGTCGTGATGTTGTCCGACTGAAACCTGATGAACCTCAGAGTTGCTAACTGAGGCCAAGCCAGAAGAGCATTGAAAATTGCTCTTAATTCCAGAATGTTTATTGGAAGGAGTCTCTCCTCCTGAGTCCATGATCCCTGAGCCTTCAGGGAATTCCAGACTGCGCCCCAACCTAGAAGGCTGGCGTCTGTTGTTACAATCGTCCAACTGGCCTGCGGAAGGGCATCCCCTTGGACAGTAGTGGCCGAGAAAACCACCATAGAAGAGAATCTCTGGTCTCTTGATCCAGATTTAGCAGAGGGGACAAATCTGAGTAATGCCCATTCCACTGACTTAGCATGCACAATTGCAGCGGTCTGAGATGCAGGCGCGCAAATGGTACTATGTCCATTGCCGCTACCATTAAGCCGATTACCTCCATGCACTGAGCCACTGACGGGTGTTGAATGGAATGAAGGACACGGCAAGCATTTAGAAGTTTTGATAACCTGTCCTCCGTCAGGTAAATTTTCATTTCTACAGAATCTATAAGAGTCCCTAGAAAGGGAACTCTTGTGAGTGGCAATAGAGAACTCTTTTCTACGTTCACCTTCCACCCATACGACCTTAGAAATGCCAGAACTAACTCTGTATGAGACTTGGCAGTTTGGAAACTTGACGCTTGTATCAGAATGTCGTCTAGGTACGGAGCTACCGCTATGCCTCGCGGTCTTAGTACCGCCAGAAGAGAGCCCAGAACCTTTGTAAAGATTCTTGGAGCCGTAGCTAACCCAAAGGGAAGAGCTACAAACTGGTAATGCCTGTTTAGGAAGGCAAATCTTAGATACCGGTAATGATCCTTGTGAATCGGTATGTGAAGGTAGGCATCCTTTAAATCCACTGTGGTCATGTACTGACCCTCTTGGATCATGGGTAAGATGGTTCGAATAGTTTCCATTTTGAACGATGGAACTCTTAGGAATTTGTTTAGGATCTTTAAGTCCAAGATTGGTCTGAAGGTTCCCTCTTTTTTGGGAACCACAAACAGATTTGAATAGAATCCTTGCCCGTGTTCCGACCGCGGAACTGGGTGGATCACTCCCATTAGTAAGAGGTCTTGTACACAGCGTAGAAACGCCTCTTTCTTTATCTGGTTTGCTGATAACCTTGAAAGATGAAATCTCCCTTGTGGAGGAGAAGCTTTGAAGTCCAGAAGATATCCCTGAGATATGATCTCCAACGCCCAGGGATCCTGGACATCTCTTGCCCAAGCCTGGGCGAAGAGAGAAAGTCTGCCCCCCACTAGATCCGTTTCCGGATCGGGGGCCCTCACTTCATGCTGTCTTAGGGGCAGCAGCAGGTTTTCTGGCCTGCTTGCCCTTGTTCCAGGACTGGTTAGGTTTCCAGTACTGTCTGTAGCGAGCAACAGTTCCTTCCTGTCTTGGAGCGGAGGAAGTTGATGCTGCTCCTGCCTTGAAGTTACGAAAGGCACGAAAATTAGACTGTTTAGCCTTTGGTTTGGCCCTGTCTTGAGGCAGGGCATGGCCCTTACCTCCAGTAATGTCAGCGATAATTTCTTTCAAGCCGGGCCCGAATAATGTCTGCCCTTTGAAAGGAATATTAAGCAATTTAGATTTAGAAGTCACATCAGCTGACCAGGATTTAAGCCACAGCGCTCTACGCGCTTGAATGGCGAATCCGGAGTTCTTAGCCGTAAGTTTGGTTAAGTGTACTACGGCATCAGAAATAAATGAATTAGCTAGCTTAAGGGCTTTAAGCTTGTTCATAATCTCATCCAATGGAGCTGTGCTAAGGGTCTCTTCCAGAGACTCAAACCAGAATGCCGCCGCAGCAGTGACAGGCGCGATGCATGCAAGGGGTTGTAATATAAAACCTTGCTGAACAAACATTTTCTTAAGGTAACCCTCTAACTTTTTATCCATTGGATCTGAAAAAGCACAGCTATCCTCCACCGGGATAGTGGTGCGCTTAGCCAGAGTAGAAACTGCTCCCTCCACCTTAGGGACCGTCTGCCATAGGTCCCGTGTGGTGGCGTCTATTGGAAACATTTTTCTAAATATAGGAGGGGGTGAAAAGGGCACACCGGGTCTATCCCACTCCTTGTTAACAATTTCTGTAAGCCTTTTAGGTATAGGAAAAACGTCAGTACACGCCGGTACCGCAAAATATTTATCCAGCCTACATACTTTCTCTGGAATTGCAACCGCGTTACAATCATTCAGAGCCGCTAATACCTCCCCTAGTAATACACGGAGGTTCTCAAGCTTAAATTTAAAATTTGAAATGTCTGAATCCAGTTTACTTGGATCAGATCCGTCACCCACAGAATGAAGCTCTCCGTCCTCATGTTCTGCAAATTGTGACGCAGTATCAGACATGGCTCTATTATTATCAGCGCACTCTGTTCTTACCCCAGAGTGATCGCGTTTACCTCTTAATTCTGACAATTTAGATAGTACTTCAGTCATAACATTAGCCATGTCTTGCAAAGTGATTTGTATGGGCCGCCCTGATGTACTTGGCGCCACAATATCACGCACCTCCTGAGCGGGAGGCGAAGGTACTGACACGTGAGGAGAGTTAGTCGGCATAACTTCCCCCTCCTTGTCTGGTGATATTTTTTTAACATATAAAGTTTGACTTTTATTCAAAGTAACATCTATACATTGAGTGCACAAATTTCTATTGGGCTCCACATTGGCCTTTAAACATAGTGAACAAACAGATTCATCTGTGTCAGACATGTTTAAACAGACTAGCAATAACACTAGCAAGCTTGGAAAAAAACTTTTAAATAAATTTACAAGCTATATAAAAAACGCTACTGCGCCTTTAAGAAACATAAAAATGTGACACAGTTGAATTAACAATGAACCAAATATGTTAAAACAACCAAATTTTAACAGAAAATGTATAAAGTTAGCAGAGGATTGCACCCACCAGCAAAAGGATGATTAACCCCTTAATACCCAAAACGGATAACAGTTGAAATAATAAACGTTTTTATCACAGTCAAACACACTGTCACAGGTCTGCTGTGACTGATTACCTCCCTCAAAACTAGTTTTGGAGACCCCTGGGCTCTGTAGAGAAGTCCTGGATCATGGAGGAAGAAATAGGAAGACTGTGACTAAATTTTTACTGCGCAATAAAGCGCTAAAAAAGGCCCCTCCCACTCATATTACAACAGTGGGGAAGCTCAGTAAACTGTTTTTATTCAGAAAAAAACGACAGCCATGTGGTAAAAATCATGCCCATAAAGTTTTATCACCAAGTACCTCAGAAAAAACGATTAACATGCCAGTAAACGTTTTAAAATTGAAAATTATGAAGTGTTATTAATAAGCCTGCTGCTAGTCGCTTTCACTGCAGTGCAGGCTCAAATATTACTTTAATATTGACAGTATTTTCTAAGTGAAATTCCATTCCCCAGAAATACCTCAGAGTATACATACATACATATCAGCCTGATACCAGTCGCTACTACTGCATTTAAGGCTGCACTTACATTACATCGTTATTAGCAGTATTTTCTCAGTCAATTCCATTCCTTAGAAAATAATTTACTGCACATACCTCCTTGCAGGTGGGCCCTGCATGCTATCCCCTGTTCTGAAGTTACCTCACTCCTCAGAATGGCCGAGAACAGCAAGTGGATCTTAGTTACGACCGCTAAGATCATAGACAAACTCAGGTAGATTCTTCTTCTAATGCTGCCTGAGAACAAACAACACACTCCGGTGCCGTTTAAAATAACAAACTTTTGATTGAAGAAATAAAAACTAAGTTTAACACACCACAGTCCTCTCACACGTCCTATCTTTAGTTAGGTGCAAGAAAATGACTGGATATGACGTAGAGGGGAGGAGCTATATAGCAGCTCTGCTTGGGTGATCCTCTTGCACTTCCTGTTAGGGAGGAGATATAATCCCATAAGTAATGGATGACCCGTGGACTGACTACACTTAACAGGAGAAAATAAATTTTAAAAATCTGTAGATCTGTAGGGTAGCTACCCAACTTCTTCCTCCCTACCTCATTTACCTCCTTCCCCCTCCAAGATCCTTTCCCTACCCTCTAATCCCCCCCCCCCCTCCACTCTATCTATTTCATATTCTTCACATACAACATACATTCATGTTCTTCACATACAAAAATATGTTCTGTTTATTCATAAATACATATTTCTACATATATCTAATGGTATTTTTGTACAATATATATATATATATAGTAAAGCAAACAATTGCACTCACAGGACTTCTATTTGAAATAACAAAGTTACTTTAATGAATGAAGGATAGTATATACCCAAAAAGTTCCATTAAAGTAACTTTGTTATTTCAAATAGAAGTCCTGTGAGTGCAATTTTTTGCTTTACTATTGCTCCTTGCTAATGCACCCAGGCAGTTGACAATGGGTGGGTCGACCTGCAGAGTGTATATATATATATATATATATATATAGGAATATCGATTTAAAAATACTTATAACATATTCTGCTATATGCAGAACATTGGAATCTGACATATTTACAGTAAATGCATTTTTAAAACCTTTATTAGATATGAATATTGCATAAAAAATGTTTTTTTTACATTTTAATTTACTTGAAAATGGTTCCAGTGCACTTATATATATGTTTTATATGTCTACATATGTTTTTATGTGTTCATATGTGTATATATGTCTGAAAATACATATATACACATATAAATACATAAATACACACACACACACACATATATATATATAAAAAACACAGAGAAAGTCCAGCACTCACAAGCTCTCCGCTAAGATTAAAAGCAAAAATGGAAGGGTTAGTTACTCCATTTGGCCAAATGGGACAAGCCCAGGTACCATGTCAAGGTCCCTTCCAAAAACCTGGGACCCTAAAATAGCCACACAATGCAAGCTCTCAATCCGGACCGTGTACACATCCCATGACCCTGCAACATGCTCAGCCCTGGGTACTCACTGGCACTCACAGGAAGCTGTGCTGTCCCTAGAGTCACAGGCAGTTAACCCCAGACACGTCTGGGTGCAAGAACCATAGGGACAATTACAAAACAAATTAATACAACACACAGAGAAAGTCCAACACTCACTTACAAGCTCTCAGCTAAGATTAAAAGCAAAAATGAAAGTGTTAGTTACAGCATTAGGCCAAATGGGACAAGTCCAGGTACCACGTCAAGGTCCCTTCCAAAAACCTGGGACCTTAAAATAGCCACACAATGCAAGCTCTCAATCCAACAAACTGGGAACAAATGAAGGGTGCACAGGCATATGTAATCACCCCAGACATATACAAAACACAGTAGGGGACTGCACTCTTAGACTGGACTAGGTACCATGTCAAGGTCCCTTCCAAAAATCTGGGACCCTAAAACAGCCACACAATGCAAGCTCTCAATCCGGACCAGGTACACATCCAATGACCCTGCAATATGCTCAGCCCAGGGTGCTCACTGGCACTCACAGGAAGTTGTGCTGTCCCCAGAGTCAAAGGCAGTCAACCCCAGACAGGTCTGGGTGCAAGAACCGTAGGGACAATTACCCATACCTGTTTGGGGTTAACTGCCTGTGACTCTGGGGACAGCACCGCTTCCTGTGAGTGCCAGTGAGCACCCAGGGCTGAGCATGTTGCAGGGTCATGGGATGTGTACCCGGTCCGGTCTGAGAGTGCAGTCCCCTTCCGTGTTTTGTATTACATAAGCCTGTGCACCCTTCACTTGTTCCCAGTTTGTTGGATTGAGAGCTTGCATTGTGTGGCTGTTTTAGGGTCCCAAGTTTTTGGAAGGGACCTTGACGTGGTACCTGGGCTTGTCCCATTTGGCCAAATGTGGTAACTAACCCTTCCATTTTTGCTTTTAATCTTAGATGAGAGCTTGTAAGTGAGTGCTGGACTTTCTCTGTGTGTTGCATTCATTTGTTTTGTAATTGTCCCTATGGTTCTTGCACGCAGACCTGTCTGGAGTTAACTACCTGTAACTCTGGGGACAGCACAGCTTCCTGTGAGTGCCAGTGAGCACCCAGGGCTGAGCATGTTGCAGGGTCATGGGATGTGTACCCGGTCCGGTCTGGGAGAGCAGACTCCTTCCGTGTTTTGAGTATATATATATATATATATACAGTATATATACAGGGAGTGCAGAATTATTAGGCAAATGAGTATTTTGACCACATCATCCTCTTTATGCATGTTGTCTTACCAATTAAACATATTAGGTGATGTGCATCTCTGTAATGAGAAGGGGTGTGGTCTAATGACATCAACACCCTATATCAGGTGTGCATAATTATTACGCAACTTCCTTTCCTTTGGCAAAATGGGTCAAAAGAAGGACTTGACAGGCTCAGAAAAGTAAAAAATAGTGAGATATCTTGCAGAGGGATGCAGCACTCTTAAAATTGCAAAGCTTCTGAAGCGTGATCATCGAACAATCAAGCGTTTCATTCAAAATAGTCAACAGGGTCGCAAGAAGCGTGTGGAAAAACCAAGGCGCAAAATAACTGCCCATGAACTGAGAAAAGTCAAGCGTGCAGCTGCCAAGATGCCACTTGCCACCAGTTTGGCCATATTTCAGAGCTGCAACATCACTGGAGTGCCCAAAAGCACAAGGTGTGCAATACTCAGAGACATGGCCAAGGTAAGAAAGGCTGAAAGACGACCACCACTGAACAAGACACACAAGCTGAAACGTCAAGACTGGGCCAAGAAATATCTCAAGACTGATTTTTCTAAGGTTTTATGGACTGATGAAATGAGAATGAGTCTTGATGGGCCAGATGGATGGGCCCGTGGCTGGATTGGTAAAGGGCAGAGAGCTCCAGTCCGACTCAGACGCCAGCAAGGTGGAGGTGGAGTACTGGTTTGGGCTGGTATCATCAAAGATGAGCATGTGGGGCCTTTTCGGGTTGAGGATGGAGTCAAGCTCAACTCCCAGTCCTACTGCCAGTTTCTGGAAGACACCTTCTTCAAGCAGTGGTACAGGAAGAAGTCTGCATCCTTCAAGAAAAACATGATTTTCATGCAGGACAATGCTCCATCACACGCGTCCAAGTAGATTTACAAGGAGGGAAAACAGTACACCTCTCTGAACAGTGTCTGGGAGGCTGTGGTTGCTGCTGCATGCAATGTTGATGGTGAACAGATCAAAACACTGACAGAATCCATGGATGGCAGGCTTTTGAGTGTCCTTGCAAAGAAAGGTGGCTATATTGGTCACTGATTTGTTTTTGTTTTGTTTTTGAATGTCAGAAATGTATATTTGTGAATGTTGAGATGTTATATTGGTTTCACTGGTAAAAATAAATAATTGAAATGGGTATATATTTGTTTTTTGTTAAGTTGCCTAATAATTATGCACAGTAATAGTCACCTGCACACACAGATATCCCCCTAAAATAGCTATAACTAAAAACAAACTAAAAACTACTTCCAAAACTATTCAGCTTTGATATTAATGAGTTTTTTGGGTTCATTGAGAACATGGTTGTTGTTCAATAATAAAATTAATCCTCAAAAATACAACTTGCCTAATAATTCTGCACTCCCTGTGAAACACAAAACAGAGGGGCGCCTCATGTTCAGATCAGCCAAACGTGAGCATGAAATGATGCAACCAAAATCCAAAAATGGGTACTTACATTTAGCAATAGCACACCAATGTGCTGGTAGTGATGTGCTGATATCACAGGGTGTATCAGCTCACCCTCTCTCCAGGTGCTGCTCAGTTAGTTGAATCACAAGAAAGAAAATGTCCAAATTGGGCCCAAAGTATCAATATTTTGTGTGGCTACCATTATTTTAAAGCACTGACTTAACCCTCTTGGGCATGGAGTTGACCAGAGCTTCACAGGTTGCCACTGGAGTCCTCTTCAACTCCTCCATGACGACATCACGGAGCTGGTGGATGTTAGAGACCTTGCGGTCCCCCACCTTCCGTATGAGGATGCCCCACAGATGCTCAATAGGGTTTAGGTCTGGAGACATGTTTGGCCAGTCCATCACCTTTACCCTCAGCTTCTTTAGCAAGGCAGTGGTCATCTTGGATGTGTGTTTGGGGTCATCTTGGAGGGGATCATGCTCTGCTTCAGTATGTCACAATACATGTTGGCATTCATTGTTCCCTCAATGAACTGTAGCTCCCCAGTGCCGGCAGCACTCATGCAGGCCCAGACCATGACACTCCCACCACCATGCTTGAGTGTAGGCAAAACACACTTGTCTTTGTATACCTCACCTGGTTGCCGCCACACACGTTAACACCATTTGAACCAAATAAGTTAATATTAGGCTCATCAGACCACAGAACATGGTTCCAGTAATCCATGTCCTTAGTCTGCTTGTCTTCAGCAAACGGTTTGCGGGCTTTCTTCTGCATCATCTTTAGAAGAGGCTTCCTTCTGGGACAACAGCCATGCAGACCAATTTGATGCAGTGTGCAGCGTATTTTCTGAGCACTGACAGGCTGACCCCCCACCGCTTCAACCTCTGCAGCAATGCTGGCAGCACTTATACGTCTATTTCCGAAAAAAGACAACCTCTGGATTTTTCAGATCCTCAGAGAGTTCTTTGCCATGAGGTGCCATGTTGAACTTCCAGTGACCAGTATGAGAGAGTGTGAGAGCGATAACACCAAATTTAACATACCTGCTCCCCATTCACACCTGAGACCTTGTAACACTAACGAGTCACATGACACCGGGGAGGGAAAATAGCTAATTGGGCCCAATTTGGACATTTCCACTTAGGGGTGTACTCAATGTTGTTGCCAACGGTTTAGACATTAATGGCTGTGTGTTGAGTTATTTTGAGGGGACAACAAATGTTCACTGTTATACAGGCTGTACACTTACTACTTTACATTGTAGCAAAGTGTCATTTCTTCAGTGTTGTCACATGAAAAGATATAATAAAATATTTACATAATTGTAAGGGGTGTACTAAGTTTTGTGAGATACTGTATATATATATATATATATATATATATATATATATATATATATATATATATATACACACACACATCTTTAGACATGTATATGTATGCATGTCTATGTTAAATCCCTTTGCCTGCCTTTTTTTTCCCTAACATATGAGATCTCATATCTTTGAGCCATTATAAATTTTGTGTGCAATATATTTTTAAAATAATTTTATTACATAGTGTTATTAGGAGATTAACTATACTTTTTAAGGTATTTTTGATGTGCTTTGTGCAACTTTTTAGTTTTGTGAAACAATTAACCAGAGCTCTGAAGTCGAGGTATTTATTTTAGTGTAAAACGCAAACGTTTGCACTCCACTCGTAATTTGGCCCAATATAAGAAATAGGCACTCAATAATGCTTTGGTGGAATATAGAGAATGTAAAATAGTGAGAAAGAACTGCATTGAATAATATTATACACAATATATCATTTATATGAATGTTGTAGGTAAGCATAACTGCATTTATTATATTATTTTTACCTTTTTATACTTTATAAATTACTAACTTTATTTATGTATACAGGGAATTTTCATAAGGACAATTACATTACAAAGAATCTTTAGAAATAAGAAAATATTTGGCTTCTATTGCACAGCTTGCTTAGAAGAGGCCCCCTACATAGATGGATTATACAGTAATCCATTGTCCTACCAATTTGCTGGAAATTGCTACAGTAAAATGCCTCTGGGATACTGCACCTACTTGTCAACTTTAAAATATTTTTTTTTTCAACAGATCTGAAACCCTTTATACCAAATAGATGTCTACAGTCTGTAAGGAGAAGATTTAAAACGGTACCAGAGAACTGAATTGTGGAGTTGTGACTATCGAACAAAGCCCAAGTCAGATGGTACTCTTTAGTAAGACCAGTGTTTAGGTGCATACTAAGAGTTACACTTTTTTTTAATTTGATGTATACACAAAATTGTGTTTATATTTTCTACTAGTTTAAAATGTCAGTCTACTGATTTACAAGTAATATGAAGCACAAACATTTGAATCTGTGAATACTTTACAGAAATATGTGTTTTTTTCGAATGTTATTTCTGAAAGAAATGTCAAGGTAATTCAAATATTATTCAGGTCATGCAATTAAGCAGACTCGTCAAAAGGGAACATATGAGAAATACATATAAACATGTTTCAGCAGTAACAATAAGATGGTCACGTCACTTGTACAATATTTGCGTTAAAGGACGACAGATACGTAAACTGAAGTACAATTTCAGGCCAAGAGATTGCGTAAAGCTCTATTTTAATTCAGTAAATTAGGTTATTTCTCAGAAAAATAGTGCAGCATTTAAACATGGAATTCATCAAATGGCTCAGAATTCTTACTATTCGTGTTGTGACTTCAAAAACTATGTAACATTTCCACATTGTTTAAAAAAAATAGGAACATGAAGGTTTTACATAAATGGATCTGTAACAACTCTCTTCCTTTCAAAGTGCTATAATTAATTTCCTATTTTATAAAAATGCTAAAGAGACAGAGTGATAATTTGCAATTGATACACTGCATAGATATAACATGGAAGAAGACAGGTCAGACAGTATTTGAGTGGAATCTTATAGAGACATTTTACCCAAAAATGTTCTCTTGTTTAATGTGTTCCAAACTATCCATTTTACCTGCTGGAGTGTATTAAATTGATTACAAATAGCTCCTTAACCTTTATATTGATATTTGAAATAGCTGATTTAGCCTGTGGTATCCTTACATATACTGAAAGTTTCTATACCTAGGTATAGGCTATTGAGAAAATATGTAAACACAGCCAGCATAAGAAATTACACTCACAGTGGGAGGTGGAAGAGATAAAGCTCTAAAATGTAAATTTTCCATAGATTTTTCTAAGTATTGTACAGAAAAAGAGATAAGAAAGGGAAGTTTTAAATAGGAATAATTTAGTTAATAATATTAATATTATTTAGATTTATTTAAATAATATTTTAGTTAGGGGGTGTTAGGGTTAGGCTTAGGTTTAGGGGGTAATACATTTAATATAGGTGGTGGCGGTGTAGGGGGGGTCAGATTAGGGGTTAATTTATTTAATATAGGTGGTGGCGGCGGTGTAGGGGGGTCAGATTAGGGGGTAATATATTTAATATAGGTGGCGGCGGGGTCCGGGAGCGGCGGTTTAGGGGTTAATACTAGGATAGGCTTATTGCGTTGTGGGGGGTTGTCGGTCTAGGGGTTAATACATTTATTGTTAGGAGTGAGAGGGGGGATTGCGGATAGAGGGGTATACGTGTCGGGCTATTTTTGGGAGGTGTGTTACACAGTTACGGGAGATTTAAAAGTTTAGTTAGTTTTTTTAGGCGCCAGCAGTTTCTAAAGTGCCGTAAGTCACTGGTGACTTCAGAAATTTGTACTTACGCTTATTTCTGGACATCGCTAGTTTGTTTTAGCAACTGCCGGCGCCGTAATACCCCGATGTGCGAGGTGAAACTACGGGCAGCGCGGGTTACCTCGCTTGCGCCGAAAAGTACGCTGTATATCGGATTGCGCCCCAAATACATTAAAGGGATATGTTCCAAAAATGCTGAATCACAACATATCTGTAAAAAGCGGACTAGAAAATATAACATGAACATCCCTATGTAAATAAGGAAGATAATAACGTCAAATTTCCTCAGTTGCCATATTCTATTGTAAAGAATTTCCCTCAGTTTAAGAAACTGTTTAAGTTTACTATAAAATCTCACAAGATTAGGGTGGAATCCCACAAGATCACAGTAAAGCAACATGTATATTTACTGCATCACTTTCAACTGATTTATAATATTGGAAACATTTCTCTTTTATAGTGTGCCTAGACTGTCCCTTTAACAGCAGATATTAATGATATTAATGTACAACATTTTAAATACATCACTTCAGTTTGAGACAAAGATATATGCTGAAATCAATTTACTTTTTAGGACTCTTGCAGAACATGCTTTAAGCATATTATTGTTTGTTAAGTATAAAATTATATATTTGTATTTTGTTTGCTATTTTAATGAAACTTTAAAGGGAATTTTTATATTTCATGATTCAGATAGAGGGTGCAATTTTAAGCAACTTTCTAATTTACTTCTACTATCAATTTTTCATTGTTGTCTTGGTATCTTTATTTGAAAAAGCAATAATTTAAGTTTAGGAGCCTGACCATTTTTGGCTCAGCTTAAGGAGATAGACCTCAGCGCCTGATGAGAACCTATGGGCCTGGGGGCGGGTGACTCCTAGCTGTTACCCTGTGTGAGATACTAAAGAATGTGAGAAAATCCCAGGCGCCTACCCTAAGGAGGCTAGGTATGAATAATCAGATGTGCCAATGTGGCTAAAAAGTATGTAATTTAATCTACGGTACAGCGAAATTCAGAACAATAAATACAAAGTAAAAACAAGTTACAGAACAAGCTTCATGGATCCATGATAAGAAATACTATTTAACAGATCAATAAAAATATAAATATAAAAACAATAATAACAATACGTAATTGATTCCAGCAAGATGTAAAACAAAACCAATGTGTGGTTCAAATCTCTTAACTTCTAATAGTGATCTGGGTAGATTAAACAGTGGGGTTATTTCTAAAAATCTAAATTCCAAACAAATAAAAGGGCGTAAAAGTCAATGTGTTAATCAAAATAGAAAAAATAAGAGTCTATGTGATCTGGTGGTGGTTGAAACCTAAATCAGTGCCGAAAGTCTAAAAATAATAAAAATAAAAATTATAACAGATGATTCGTGTATTAAATGAGTAACAAATTGGTGCAGTTGTAGCTGATCCTTAGAGTTGAAACTTCACAACAAGAGTGATGTATGGAAATCCAAAAATGAAAAAATATATGTGTATCCAAAAATGAAAAACCAAAAAGTGAAAACCAAATCCAAAGAGTGAAAAAATGTAATAAAAACAAAAATATTTTAAAAGTTCCAACAATCTTCAAACCTGATATATAGTGACACTTGGTGGACGGTTTAAAAGCAATATAACAATAACAAAACAGGGGGGGACAATACGATCCACCTGTGGAAAAAGCAAAAGTAGAATATAGTGTAGATTGTCCTAAATAGATAACAAACAATAGAATAAGGCTTACCAGTGCTGGTCAACGCATTTCGGCCCGTGCTAGGCCTTTCTCAAGAGTCTTTGTTGGAACTTTTAAAATATTTTTGTTTTTATTACATTTTTTCACTCTTTGGATTTGGTTTTCACTTTTTGGTTTTTCATTTTTGGATACACATATATTTTTTCATTTTTGGATTTCCATACATCACTTTTTTTGTGAAGTTTCAACTCTAAGGATCAGCTACAACTGCACCAATTTGTTACTCATTTAATATACGGATCATCTGTTATAATTTTTATTTTTATTATTTTTAGACTTTTGTCACTGATTTAGGTTTCAACCACCACCGGATCACATAGACTCTTATTTTTTCTATTTTGATTAACACATTGACTTTTACGCCCTTTTATTTGTTTGGATTTTAGATTTTTAGATTTTTAGAAATAACCCCATTGTTTAATCTACCCAGATCACTATTAGAAGTTAAGAGATTTGAACCACACATTGGTTTTGTTTTACATCTTGCTGGAATCAATTACGTATTGTTATTATTGTTTTTATATTTATATTTTTATTGATCTGTTAAATAGTATTTCTTATCATGGATCCATGAAGCTTGTTCTGTAACTTGTTTTTACTTTGTATTTATTGTTCTGAATTTCGCTGTACCGTAGATTAAATTACATACTTTTTAGCCACATTGGCACATCTGATTATTCATACCTAGCCTCCTTAGGGTAGGCGCCTGGGATTTTCTCACATTTTTGGCTCAGCACCTAGTTAGCGCTTGCTGATTGGTGGGTACATTGGCTACATCAATCAGCAAGTGATACCCAGGTTCTGAAACAAAAATGGGCCATCTCCTAAGCTTAAATTCCTGCTTTTTAAATAAAGATACCAAGAGAATGAAAAAAATTTGATAATATGCGTAAATTAGAAAGTTGCTTAAAATTACATGTTCTTGAAACAGATTATATGTTTTTTCCATTTAGGAACTCAGAGTTGGTGCTACTTGATGCCTGGTAATAGAATAGGAGAGTAACGAGGAAGAAGAAATTAGTCTCTCCTCTCCCTCTTTTTCTTTTCTCTTTTTCTCTTCTCCTTCCCCCCCCCCCCCTCCTTTTTTCCCCTTCTTTTTTTGCAGTGTATTATTATTTTATTGTTTATATTAATTGTTAGGTTGGGTTGTCTATATAAAGTAAAAATTTCAGCAGATTGACAAAAGAGAATAATGCTATGTTTGACTCAATGACAAAATGGTATAGAATTGTTTAAATTCTCATGATTTTTTCTTTTTTTGTGATTTATTGCTGATAATAAAATAAAAAATAAAAAAAATTACATGTTCTATCTGAATTTTTAAAGAAAAAATGTGGGTTTAATATCCCTTTAAGTCTTTTACTTGTTTGTTACACTTTTTTGTTTAATTAAACAGGATACATTGAAAATTCACATTAAGTATAATTGGGTACAGTACATTTTTGTGCTAATCCTAACTAGTGTTTTATATGCATAGGTCAGTGCATTAATAGGAAAGTTTAACTGTTTCCTCTTAATTCTCTATAAAAGGGCCCTTATTATGATTTCATACTAATCCAGAGTAGAGCAGGCAACATAACAATGCAAACAAATTAAATATGGAATTTCCGTCTGCCTTCTTGTGTTTATACAAGAAGTTTTTAGATATGATTATTTTTCTGCAGTGTGACCCTAAGCGAATATCACGCTCTACTGTTTTCCATAAGCCTTAGTTATACATACAAGCAAAAAACTGTAACGACATGTTTATTTTTCACAGGAAGTCAGATAATATTGAGGTCAATGCGCTCAGGTATTAAAAGAGTTAGAATGTGCATAAAAGATACAACTAATGTTTTTGTGCTATAATGCCCCTGTATAAATAATGCTAGGTAATACATTATATAAATTGTTGTAGTACTGCCAAAGTTTAATTGTCATTACATGTTAAAAATGAAATCGCTTGCTCTTGTGCAAACACTTAGGGGACAGTAAAGTAAAAATTATACTTTCATGATTCAGATAGAGCATGCAATTTGAAACAACTTTCCAGTCTACTTCTATTATATAAAAAAATAAATCTGTTTTGTTCTCTTGATATGTTTTATTGAAGAGAATATCTAGATAGGTTGATAGGAGGGCAGGAGTGTGCGCAAGTCTTTAACAGTCTATGACAGCAGTTTTTGGAACTATGGGGCCGATTTAACAACTGACGAATGGCCCCTAATCGCCCTGTTTCCGTGTAAACCTTCAGGCTCGCCAGAAACAGGAGTTAAGAAGCAGCAGTCTTAAGACCGCTGTCTCTTAACTCATATGCCTCCTATGAGGCTGCGGTTTGCAATCCACCGAATCGTGTACGATCAGGTTGATTGACACCCCCTGCTAGCGGCCGCAAATCTGCAGGGGGCAGCATTGCACAAGCGGTTCACCAGAACTCCTTGTGCAATGTTAAATGACAACAGAGTATGCTGTCGGCATTCAGCGATGTCTGGCGAACATGATCCGCTACAGAGGATCATGTCCGCCAGACATTGATAAATCGGCCCCATGGTGTAACATTGCTAGAAACATGCTGCCAAATGGCTAAAGACATATGCACGCTCCTGAGCTCACTTAGGATTACTTTTAAAGAAAGGATACCAAGAGAACTATATATAATTAATAATATAAATCAATTGGAAAGTTGTTTAAAACTTCATGATCTTTCCAATTGATTTAAGCTTAATGTTGACTTTACTGTTCCTTAAAAAAAACCATTCACCTAGATTACGAGTTTTGAGCGCTATAGGGAAATTAAAGAACGCAGCAAAAGTGGTGTTATTTAATCCCCTATAGCGCTGCCATTACAAATTTTTAAAAACCAGGCTTGTGTGGGCGAAAGGGGGGGTTTTAAGCTCCATACCGCACCAAAAACAAGAGCTGTTTTGACGTGCTCTTGCACGCTTCCCCCTATAGACATCAATGGGGAGAGCGGGTACAAATGCGTACCTTGCATTGAAGATTCAGTGTACGGCGGTGACCGTATGAAGAGGATGCTCCGCGCCGGATGTCTTCAGGTTGGACCCGCTCCACGCTGCCGAGATCAAGATAGAAGATGCTGTCTGGGTGAAGATTGAAGAGGCCGCCTTGATGAAGACTTCTCATGGCTTGGATGAGGACTTCGCCGCCGGGATGAAGATTGAAGAGGCCGCCTGGATGAAGACTTCTCGCCGCTTGGATGAGGACTTCTCCGCCTGGATGAAGATCGTTCAAGTGGGACTTCAGAAACTGTAAGTGGATCGTCTGGGGTTAGTGTTAGGTTTTTTGGGTGGGTTTTATTTTTAGATTAGGGTTTAGGCAGTAAAAGAGCTAAATGCCCTTTTAAGGGCCATTGGTAGTTTATTCTAGATTAGGTTTTTTTTGTTTTTTTTTAATGGGTATTAGAATAGGAATCATTTTTATTATTTTTGATAATTTGTTTGTTATTATGTGTAATGTATTTTTTTTCGGGGGTGTTTGTTTTTCTTTTGTAGGAAAATAGCTATTATCTTTAGGACAATGCCCCCCAAAAGGCCCTTTTAAGGGCCCTTGGTAGTTTGGGGGGTGGGGGTTTGTATACTGTTAGGGGGTGTGTTTTTTTGTTGTTGCGAAAGACCTGTTTAACTTAGGGCAATGCCCTACAAAAGGCCCATTTAAGGGCCCACAAAAGGCCCTTTTTACGGAACTTGGTAGTTTATTTTAGATTAGGCTTTTTTATTTTGGGGTGTTTTTTTTTTTATTAAAGGGTATTAGAATAGGAATAATTTTAATTTTTTTTGGTAATTTCGCTTTTTTTTTGTATTGGTAGTTTTTTTATTTTTTGTAATTTTAGGTTTTAGTGTAAGGTAGCTTAGGTTTTATTTGACAGGTCATTTTGTATTTATTTTAACCAGGTAGTTAAATTAACTTGTTTTAAGAGATACGGACAAATACATGAATTATTTAATAATGACATATATTTACAAGTAACAGTATGTATGTGCAAGAATTAAAAAAAAGTTTAATAACACCAATAGCTACTTGATATTTTAATGGAATGTATGAGGTTGATGGGATGAACACAGTTTCTGAATATTTGGTGGAATATTAGAAAAAGACACTCACATTTCATCATCAAGCATTTCTTAAGCTTCCACTTGCTATCCATATATCAAGAGCAGGAGCAGCAATGCACTACTGGGAGCTAGCTGCAGAAAATAACCCCTCTGACTTCAGCTCAGCGTTTAAGCTGCCGCCTTCAGAGCTCGGTGAGTCTGATTGACTACTGACCGCGCTGCAAACACACTGCTCTCCCATTTACTGACTACACGTGCAGTCAGGAGCTAATGTGCCGCCAATGGGAATAGTTTCAGTTCCCACTGAGCTGCGCCAATAGGTTAAGATGATCTGTGTTCCCCTAGATATCAATCACGTGTCGACCATGTTATATGCGTAGCAGGCAGGTGGAAAGTCAGAAACCAAAAAAAAAAAAATTGTGCTGAAGCAGGGACACACCTACACACTGCTGACGACACACTAGTGTGTCCCGACACACAGTTTGGAAAGCACTGCCCTACAGATATGTTATCACTTTGTAAAATGCAACTGCATGACCACCAGTACAGAGGCTGTATTTCAGTACAGCAGAGGAGATAAGTTTACTCATGAGGCTTTTTAAGGAGTAAGTCCCTGGTATATATATATGGTATATTTGCTAAGAAAGTGAGAGTTTTAAATACTTTTAAGCATTCATTTACAGCTAGATCTTTTGCAATGTTGCATTTAACAGATGATACATATAATATAATGAATTAAGATATATTTTATAAGGTTTATCACAGAAAAATTAATTTCAAAAGAACTACATCTTTATGATAGTGAATAGGTAAATAATTTTAAGCTTTCACAAAATTTCAGTATGAATATCTAAGTAAAAATTTAATATTGATTTATTTTTTACTACAAATGCAGCTTCATAAATTTACCTCTAAAGTATTGTACCATATAACCTAGCATTTAAATCCTGAAAAATGTGTCTAAATACTCATTTTTTTTTAATTTTTTTTTTCAATGTTATTTTAATTGAGGGTAATATAAGTACCAGACATACAGGTTGCTCAATGAAACAGAAACATACATAATGTCATAGATCAAATATATACATCTCTAAGTACAGTAAACAATTTAGGGAGCAAACCTACAAACCACCCTCTATTTTTGCCCCTCATAAATAACAAAGGCCACTTTGGGGCCTTCAATTGCACAGCACACTAAACTGAGGGTTTTTAGGAAAGAAAGACCACTCTTGGGTCTATACTTCTCAGTCACCCTCCCAAGCCAGCTAGGGCCCCAGCGTGCCCATAAAAAAAAAGCTAACATTTCAGAGGGAGGGCAAATGATCTATTATGAGTTATGATAGGGCCACTTTTGAGCCCTTAACTATCATTTAAAAACTTATACAGAACATAAGAGCTACTTGTATAACTTGGCTTGGAGTACGGCATTGAGCCGAAACACGTCAGCCAACTCAGTGTTCTAGCTGAGGGAACCCTGTACAGCACCCCCTATATGTATGCTGAAGATTACTTGTTTTAATAGTTTTTAATAAAGGTGGTTTTTACGCAGATCCGGTGCTCCTTTTCAACTTTTTCTAACTGCCTACTTGTATAACTAAAGCTGTTTATAAAACTAAATACATGGAAGGAGATATCTTGTTTTAGGAGGGGATTATAGCAGGGTATCTGAGACTCGAGCATATCAGACCCTATGGCCTCTAGTTATCAAGAGCTGGCGGACCTGATCCGACACTGCGGATCAGGTCCGCCAGACCTTGCTGAATACGGCGAGCAATACGCTTGCCGTATTCAGCATTGCACCAGCAGCTCACAAGAGCTGCTGGTGCAACGCCGCCCCCTGCAGACTCGCGGCCAATAGGCCGCCAGCAGGAGGGTGTCAATCAACCCGATCGTACTCGATCGGGTTGTATTGTTGCGATGTCTGTCCGCCTGCTCAGAGCACGCGGACAGGTTATGGAGCAGCGGTCTTTGTGACTGCTGCTTCATAACTGCTGTTTCTGGCGAGTCTGATGACTCGCCAGAAACACGGGGCACGGAGCTTGATACACATGCCCCTATAACTGAGCTGTATTTGAGATGCTGCATGACATTATCAATGATTCAGAAAGTATACATATAGGGGAAAACCCTCCATACTATGGGATATATATAAGACATTTCCGGCTGGACAATAAAATTAAAAAGCTCCGATAAAACTATCGTTGGATAACCTCACTGTTATACAGGGTAACTATGGAGTACTCAAAAATAAAGGGAGCATATGTTTCATTCAGACCTTTATATATAGGTAAAACCAGCATTCTGGGTATTATGCATGATAGGTACCGAATCCATATATCCCGGAAGGTACATATACATGTAAGAAAGGATAAACTATGTTATGACCCAAGAAGCAAAATATTCTCTATGTAATAAACATTTAGAAACATTTGAATCATCAGGGATATTGTCTGTGAACCCATATAGTCCCATTAATGAACAATTTGCAGAAAGCTAACCTTCTATGCTGCAATAAATTACCATATGTAGATATGCCAAGCCGTTTGCAGCTAACAGACATGAAATAAAAACGATCTTGTCCCAAAAGTAGCATGCTAATAGAGATTGCTGTTACTATATACAATTGGTTAAGCATAGAGGATAATATTTCCAGTACATATACAAGAACTTTAAGCTAATCGTATGCGGCCATGTCCACCCCTATATACACTCACACCTGCACAAAATATTAAACACATCTAGAGTAATAAGAAGAACATTTCTGATGAAATTATATTAATACCGGTCTGGGTTAAATAAAAGACCAGATACCTTCCTAGCCTCACAAGACAATGTGCTACTCTGAGCTGTTCATATGTGGCCATGTCTTTCTGTATACACAAGCACATCTGAGAAAGCCATTAGACATTTTCTAGAAGAATAATAAAGAGAACATTGCTGGTAAAATTATATGAATGTTAGTCTGGGCTAAGCGGAACATCAGATACCTTTATAGCATCGTCACAACTGACAGTCCAGGTAGAGAATACAAAAATGCCCTGAGCACGGACTGGACAAGCATCAAGTAATGCAAATAATTCTGGGACCATGACACAGGACCCTGGTTTAGATATAACAGGGTTGTACATACACACAACACTTAAGTTAGTGTTGGGAGAAAAAGCAGAGATAATTATATTGAGTCCTATTCAAATGTTCTCAGGTCTTAGTAAGCAGGCATAATGTTCTGGAACAAGGTCCCTCACACACTTGTCCCATGTAAATCCACTCATACCCAGCACCGCATAGGTCAGAAAGTCCCACAATGTCCATCTATGCTGGCAGGGGCTATGTCAAACTACCCTATGCCAGTCCGGACTTCTATGATGGCGATGGGACGTAAGCAAAAGTGGAAGGCACGGTTCACAGACGCATCGTGACTTCGTGTGGTCAGCCAGGAGACGACTCCTCTAAACGGTAACCGGACAGTGCACAGTAAGTACTGAATCCAACGGTCTTCTTCTAAGCGATAGTTCAGCAATAGAGATCCCTTGTCAGGCAAAGAGAAGTGTCCCAATGCCAGCAGCCCAAGCTTAGCATGCAGACCCTCCCTTGTTATCAGCTCAGCTCGTGCACTGCCTCGGTCCCACCCCAAAGAGCCAGCCGCATCTCCCCGGTTAGGGACCAAGGCAGGCAAGGAACTCTCACAAGCACCTAGCTGCACACAGACCTGTGAGTTCACAACAATATGCGGGTTCATGCTGGTTAGTGCGTTGCCACACAACTTAGACAACTCTGTGTTCGCCCCTCTCTTACTCCCGGATGAGTCCGTCTTGATGGGAGTAAGTTCCATGTGGGACAGAAGGCGGTCGAATCTGGCGTACATTGTGCGATCAAAATCAGTCATCCAATCTTGTATAGCCACACGTATTTCCTCCATGTTCAGACTTTTAGATAGTGCAGTAAATATAATACAAATAACGATAGGTTAGAAGAGTTTGGAAAAGAAGATTTGGAAGATATCTCCACATACCCGGTTCCCCGGGGGGAGGGGGGGGTTGCTGAGAAATTCCCTCCATGGAGGCTGCCAAAAAAACTGCAGCGATCCGGTCTGAGAGACCCTGGGGTTGCACAATAGAGGTATTGACTTTGCCAGCAAACTTTCAGATGAAGCAAAATTCTGTGTTGGATTTCATCAAAGTATATCGATTACATGGCGGAATGTAATTTAATCTGCCTAAATACTAATTTTAAAGGGACACTTGCCTGATGGTCACACAGGGTAAATAAATTAAAAAGCTGCATTCAAATGTTATAGCTGTACATAGGTTAACCAATAGAAACTGTTCAGTTCTGTAATACATTTAAAAAAGCCAGTTGTTTTAGAAAGCTCTGTGGGATTGTTATGATTTGCAGATTGCTTTGACATGGTTTTAAGAGGGCAGCATTTTTTGGCACATGCTTTTTTCTTGTGATGCTATTTTCTGGCATCATTTTCTTACGTGGCAGAGAATGTTGCATGCTTTTCCACTTTATTTTTTTGGTGGACGTCTTTGACATAACCTGGCACTGATAATTGGTGCAATTTGCCTTTAAATTCTTCTGAGTTGCCTCCATCTTTGCCCAAGCAATGACTTTGTCTCATGGGTGTGTTTGAACTTCTGATGTTAATTCCTGGACTTCGACTTAAGCTTGTTTTTAACTACTTTTCTGCTGTGTGATTTTATGCCTGATTTGCTCATGTGGTATCCTGACCTTCTGCTTTCTCTTGTATTATTCTTCTGTTGATGATTCTGTAATTTTGCATCCCCTTTGGTAATGACCCTGGCTTGTCCACTCTGCCTTGAACATTCCTGCTACTGTTTTGTCACGTCCTGATGCCACTACTCAGCCACTGGTACAGACTTTAACAGAGTTGTAATTGGGATATTGTTCAATGCAAAATCAATCAAACATCAAAAAGGGGTTTGTATAAAATGGTGAAAAAGATATAATAGTAATTATTTGTACAAATATATCAGAATCAAAATTGTGTGCATGGCATACCAAGTGTGCATGCACACACAAGGATTTTTTCTTGGTGAATGAACTTTCATCTTATGAATACAACATAACAACAGCTACATAAGTGAAAAGAGATACAATGTACAACATAAGACACAATTACTAAGACAGAATAGCATTTTCTGTATTTCATAGAGAACAGCACTAAAAGTAAGAATGTCCCTTCAATGGCAGTGATCCACTGAGAAGAACCATAGAGGCAGACTTATAGCTCATAAGGTAAATGGCCTGTGGAAAAAAGCTGCTACTGATCCTAGAAGTTCTTTCAGAAGGCAACAATTCAAAAATGTTGTGGCCAGGGTAAGAGGATGTTGCTCAACAGTTAATAATTTGTGTAAAGAACTCACATAATTAGGTCAATCCCCCACACACTATCTGCTGCTCATGCACCCCTTGTATCGGTGAGGGTTTCCTTTACCCACACTTGCTGTTGCTCAAGCAAGCTGAATCCTTTAGTGCAAACTCTTTTTTCAATAATGTGACGTGCTATAACCAGGTCCTCAGCTAATAATAAATTGTAATTGTTCACAGGAACAAAACAGTCTTTATGAATTTTGCATGCTTGGTCTTAGTTTAGGTGAGAAATCACAAGTACACACATACGAAGACTTCTCCCGGCTTCTTTGAGGACTTCTTGCCGCTTCGTTGAGGACTTCTCCCGGCTTCTTTGAGGACTTCTTGCCGCTTCGTTGAGGACTTCTCCCGGCTTCGTTGAGGATGGATGTCCGGTCTTCAAAACTGTAAGTGGATCTTCAGGGGTTAGTGTTAGTTTTTTTTAAGGGTTTATTGGGTGGGTTTTAGTTTTAGATTAGGGTTTGGGCAGCAATAGAGCTAAATGCCCTTTTTAAGGGCAATGCCCATCCAAATGCCCTTTTCAGGGCAATGGGGAGCTTAGGTTTTTTTAGTTAGGTTTTTTTTTGGGGGGGTTGGTTGTGTGGGTGGTGGGTTTTACTGTTGGGGAGGGTTGTTTGTATTTTTTTTTTACAGGTAAAAGAGCTGATTTCTTTGGGGCAATGCCCCGCAAAAGACCCTTTTAAGGGCTATTGGTAGTTTAGTTTAGGCTAGTTTTTTTTTTATTTTGGGGGGGCTTTTTTTATTTTGATAGGGCTATTAGATTAGGTGTAATTAGTTTAAATATCTTGTAATTTGTTTTTTATTTTGTGTCATTTAGTGTGGTTTTTTTTTGTAATTTAGGTATTAGGTTAGGCTTTATTTTACAGGTAAATTTGTATTTATTTTAACTAGGTAGTTAGTAAATAGTTAATAACTATTTAATAACTATTGTACCTAGTTAAAATAAATACAAACTTGCCTGTAAAATAAAAATAAAACCTAAGCTAGATACAATGTAACTATTAGTTATATTGTAGCTAGCTTAGGGTTTATTTTACAGGTAAGTGTTTAGTTTTAAATAGGAATTATTTAGTTATTAATAGTAGGTTTTATTTAGATTTATTTTAATTATATTTAATTTAGTGGGGTTAATAACAGATTAGGGGTTAATAACTGTAATGTAGGTTGCGGCGATGTTAGGGGCGGCAGATTAGGGGTTAATAAATGTAGGTAGGTGGCGGCGATGTTAGGGACAGCAGATTAGGGGTTAATAACATTTAACTAGTGTTTGTGATGCGGGAGTGCGGCGGTTTATGGGTTAATATGTTTATTATAGTGGCGGCGATGTTCGGAGCAGCAGATTAGGGGTTAATAAATGTATTATAGTATTTGCGATGCGGGAGGGCCTCGATTTAGGGGTTAATAGGTAGTTTATGGGTGTTAGTGTACTTTTTAGCACTTTAGTTATGAGTTTTATGCTACAGCTTTGTAGTGTAAAACTCATAACTACTGACTTTAGAATGCGTTACGAATCTTGCGGGAAAGGCTGTACTGCTCACTTTTTGGCTTAAAAAAAAAGCTTGTAATACCGGCGCTATGGAAGTCCCATTGAAAAAAGACTTTACGAAAATTGCGTAAGTTAATTTGTGGTACGGCCAAAAAAGTGTGCGGGACAGCTGTACCTACAAAACTCGTAATAACAGCGGTAGTGAAAAAGCAGCGTTATGAGCCTTAATGCTGCTTTTTTACACATAACGCAAAACTCGTAATCTAGCCGTTTATTCCTTAAAGGTACATGAAACACAAAATCTTTCGTTCATTAATCAGATAGAACATACGATTTTTAACAACTTCCTAATTTACTTCAATTATCAATGTTTCTTTAATTTCTTGCTATCCTTTGTTGAAAATCAGGAAGGTAAGTTCTGGAGCGTGCACGAGTCTGCAGCACTATATGGCAACAGTTTTGCGACAATGTTATACATTAGCAAGAGCACTAAATGGCAACTTTATTTTCTGTCATGTAGTGCTCCAGACGTTCACATTACCTATCTAAATATCTCTTCAACAAAGAACAAGAGAACAAAGCAAATTTGATAATAGAAGTAAATTGGAAACTTTTTTTAAATTATATTCTCTATTTAAATCATGAAAGAAATGTTTTGGGGCTGTATGTCCCTTTAAGTGCTCTTTTATAAAACAACAAATTATGAAACTACATTGGTTTATTTATTTAGAAAGTGTTACCTTGCATTGTCCATAAATCTGAAAAAAAGTTTATCTTTGTAAATTCTGAGCTGAAACATAGCCAACAAAACAATAAAAAAACACCGTCTGCCAGCACCACACACGATGAACAAAACGTATTGCATAAAGAGTTTTTCTATTTAAATAGATTTTCTACTTAGTGGCATTTTAACTATGAATCTGACAATAGGTTAATTCAATACATATACTGTATTTTGGTTTTTAACTTAATAAACCAACAGTTCACATAAAAACACAGGAATGTAGTGAAAGAAAATAATTATGGTAAATACTAATTAAAGAATATCAGCCTGATTAAAATAAATATTCCAAACTATACTTGCCTGCCAGGGCAGAAAACACCTAAAGCTCTGTGAGGTCTAGAAATATTTTACCTATTCACTATACAAACATGGGTGATGCCGAATAGGGGCGCTTAAACTAACTTTGTTTAGAATGTTCGGAAGTGGCATTATTTTGATCTATCCCCGAAATATTTTCCACTTAACCTATTTCTGAGCAATTTTCCATACTTGACCTTTGACCTTATGCAACTACTTTTGTAATGTAAAATGTTTAATTTATTCAGATGTCTAGTGTCAAATTGGCTCATTGCCCAACTCTTTGTGGATGACAAGTACTCAGACCTATGCAGAGCATAGTATGTATGTTATAAGGACAGTTTGATATTTGTAGATTACGAGTGGAGAGCACGTCAATTCTGCTAAAAGTAAGCTTTTTCGCTCACACGAATCAGCAAAAAAACAAACTTAAAATATTTCGACTGTGTTGACGTATTCTCCTATAGACTTCAATGAAGCATGAAAAGGGGAAAACAAAACCTAACACTCAACAAGTTGCGCAAACCTGATCATGTTTTCTCAAGTGCGCTAACCTGACATGAAATATTAATATTTCATATTCCAATGTTCTTCACAAAGTAGAATATGTTTTATGTATTCATAAATACATATTTCTGTAAATTTTTGATGTTTTTTTTTTTGGTAAATTATATATATATACAGTTGTAATCATAATTATTCAATCCCCATTGCAAATCAGTTTTATTGCCAAAATGTACAGACTTTCAGCTGTTTACAATGAACAATTGAAATAGCTCAACACAACGAATGCTTCAAGTGGTTTCCGCAAATTCAACTGAAAATGCAACTTTTAATGAACTTATATATCAGACTAGATATTCAAGTGTATTCCCCAGGACATTTTAAGTGGGTGCACCAACCGGCTAAACTAAAGTTAGCTAATATTAAATATGTTAAATATGTATTGCACAAATCATCAAAAAATAAATGATGTTAACTTATGCAATTAATGTGTGTGTTGAATAGCAGAAAATGTATACAATATTAGGAAATATTACACTGCCCCCACAGCTACTTCATAATGCCACCTAGCTACTTCATGATGCCACCCGGCTGGCAACATTGATATAGGTATAGATATATATAGGAATATCTATTTATAAATACCTAGAACATATTTCCTTGTGTGAAGAACATTGGAATGTGAAATATTTACAGTACAAACACAGTTAAACACTTATTAAATATGAATATTGCATAAATATGCTTTTCCATGTTTTCAGCTACTTGACTGCAAAGGGCTCCAGTGCAATTATATATATGTCTACATATGTATTTATGTTTGTATATGGGTATATATGTCTTTAAATACATATATATATATATATATATATATATATATATATATATATATATATATATAAATACATAAATACATATGTAAACACACACACACACACATATATATACATATATATATATATATATATATACACCTTTTTACCAGGGTGTCCACAAAGTACAACAACAAACCAAATGTACTCATGTGGGGGCTTTACAGCATTATAGCATATAAAGCTATAAAGCTTAAGGGGCCTATTTATCAAAGGTCTTGCGGACCTGATCCGACAGTGCGGATAAGGTCCGCAAGACCTCGCTGAATGCGGAGAGCAATGAGCTCTCCGTATTCAGCATTGCAACAGCAGCTCTTGTGAGCTGCTGGTGCAACGCCCCCCCCTGCAGACTCGCAGCCAATGGGCCGCCAGCAGGGGGGTGTCAATCAACCTGATCGTACTCGATCGGGTTGAATTGTGGCGATTCCTGTCCGCCTGCTCTGAGCAGGCGGACAGGGTTATGGAGAATGTTTCTGGAGAGTCTGAAGACTCGCCAAAAACACGGGCTCACAAGCTCTGTTCGGAACTTTATAAATGGACCCCATAGTATCATGCTTATTGACTGATAGAAAAAATGCACAAGAAAAGACAATTTTTTTAAAATACCTAGATTGAAGAAAGAAAATTACGTGTACACATTTGAGTTGTGTGTAGGCATTTAGGAATGGAGTTGGCCAACCATTTTATTTAACAGGGCTTAACTTTGTTCTAAATGTAGGAGCCTGCCCATAAATGTAGGCGTCAAAAACATTCTGGTTATACTATGATTGTATATATTATATAAACCTGACAGCACATATCATGCAGTGAATCACATGCCATGTGTGAGCATGAGTTGTTTTTGGTAAAGGCTGCTGGACTGCCAGGCACATATATTATGCTCTTGCACTCCCGGCTGCTTGGCCCCCAATCTGTCTGCCATGTTACTGACCGCTCCTTATGGCATCACACTTGCGCAAGAAACCAAGTTACATTAACTCCCTGATAAAGAGGTTTCACAGAAGGTATTAGAGGGTGAGCTTGGACAAAGCTGGATTTGTATTTCTCAGCTGCATGGCCTAGAAAGGATCTAGGAACACAAGGCTAAATTTCAGGTGTGGTTGGCGGGGAGATGTGAGGGGAGCCCATTAGTGTCTTCTGGGCTCTTAAATAGGGAGCCAGGTAATACATTTAAGTTGCCAGTTGCTCCCTGGCACCTGGGTATGTTAAAGGGAAATTGTACACTAGATTTTTCTTTGCATAAATATTTTGTGGATGATCCATTTATATAGCCCATTTGGGGGTGTTTTTGTAAAAATGTAAAGTTTTGCTTATTTTTAAACAACATTGTGTTGACTTTCAGACTCCTAACCAAGCCCTAAGGTTTTAGATGTAAAACTGAGGTATACAGAATTCAGATTGCTCTCTCTGTATAATGGATCTTTTCATATGCAGGGGAGGTTCTGCTCTCAGTCCCTTTCAGTGGGTGTCCCAGACTAATCTCCTCAAAGGTGCTAAATTGGGAGCTTCTAGGAAACGTTTAAAATATTTTTTACGGTATTTTGATATCAGTATCTGTGCATATTCTTCTTTATAGTAGTGTCTATTACATGCAGTTAAATGAAAATCAGTGTATACTGCCCCTTTAAGCCCTGTTTACACAATCATACTAGACAATTCATTTGGTCTCAATGGTTACCTATAATATTTTTCTACCGTTGGTTCTTTGTTGTAAACGTTACATAAATTATTTCTTTTTTTAACCAGTTTTGTGCATAATAAATGTAGAGTAGTTCATGGTTGATATATCTTTAATTCAGTTTTGGTTAACAATTGTTCTCATGCACCATAATGTAAAAGTGCTCATCATTAATTGTCTTTCACAACCATAGTTACTATTTGTGCCGGCTGTTTTAATTAAAGGGACACTAAACAAAAACAAAAAAATCTTTCATGATTCAGATACAGCATGCAATTTAAGCAACTTTCTAATTTACTCCTATTATCAATTTTCTTCATTCTCTTGCTATTTTTATTTAAAAAGCAGGATTTTGAAGCATAGGAGCCGGCCCATTTTTGGTTGAGAACCTGGGTTATGCTTGCTTATTGGTGGGTAAATGTAAGCCTCCAATAAGCAAGAGATATCCATGGTGCTGAACCTAAAATGGGCTGGCTGCTAAGATTTACATTCCTGCTTTTAAAATAAAGATAGCAAGAGAACAAAGAAAAATTGATAATAGGAGTAAATTAGAAAGTTGCTTAAAATTACATGCTCTATCTGAATCATGAAAGAAAAAATGTGGGTTCAGTGTCCCTTTAATATAGTGCTCTAATGAGTTATTTTTAGTCAGATGACAGCTTTGCTCCATGTAGCAAATGTTACTGATTCTAATCAGAAAAACATATCATCAAACAGTATTTTAAAATCAGGACTCAGCACATACAGTGCATAAAAAACAGCACTGTTGCTCAGTAAATGTCCCTCAGAAAAGTCCAACCTATCAGTGTGTCATGAGATGCAGGACACAGCAATGATGGTACAACTCTATTTTATTGCAGAGCATAGAAACATACATCTAGTCAGATTGATTTCACTAACTGCGACACAGACTACCGGACCTAAGCCCCGCCCCAATTAGTGACATCACATCCTGCTCTCATCACATCTTCCCCTTTTCAAAGGCGAAGCATACATTTGAATATAACAAATAACAAGGTATACGGACAGAGTATACAACATTTTTTTCCGAACAATATATAAGCAAATAGGTTCAGAAAATATAATAAACACATAAATTATATCCTGACTTGGACATCGGGGTAGACTACCCTAGTCCACAGTGACCATGGGATTATTCTGCCCATACTTCCAGTCACTGTTCTAGCTAAAGTCAGTCCCTATATCGGGCCGGAAGTCTCACCACTCTTCCGATTGATGTAACTTTGCATGAACTGTCCTCTGATACAGAAGATGGTGAATTAGAGTCCGCTGGAGGCAAAGATATATCCCCGCTGTGATCTTGCTGAGGGGAAGGCACCTCTCTTAGAACAGGGGATCCCACCGGCGGTGGTACTGAGGCATCCAGTTCCAGACTCTCAGGTACAGGCTGAAGATGTCTTCGGTTACGGCGTGTAATCGTCCCTCCCTCAGTAAGGACTGTATAAGACCTTGGTTCTGGAGAGCGGCCAACTGCCACGGCCCCGCAGGCAGTGGAGTAGAAATCAAGGGCTCCCTTCTCTGAGTAGGCTGGCCTCCCCGGCAAAAGGCACATTTAGACACGTGATTTGCAATGTCGGAGCTGATCCCAGGCCACCACACAGCTGTAGCTGCCCTTTCTCTGCAATTTGTAATGCCTAAGTGGCCATCATGAATCCTGTTTAACATCTCCTTCTTCATGCTGACAGGAATCACAATGCGGTCTTGGAACAGCACCAACCCCTCCAGCTCTGTGAGCTGCGACCTCTCTGGCTGGTAAGCACTTAAAGACATCCAGGCTGCCCGGCTCTCGGGCCAGCCTTCTTTTATGTACTTTATAACCTCTTGCAGATCTGTGTCCAAATATGTCTCTTTCTTTATTTCCTCCAGTTTCCTTGAAGAAATGGACTTAGAGGCCAGAACTGAATCAACATACACTTTCACATCAGATTCTGTGGAGGATTCTTCAGCAGCAGCCAGCGGGAGCCTGGCGTATCCGCCACAACCAGTTGTTTCCCCGGCACATGCACTGCCTGAACATTGAACCTGAGCAGTCTCATTAAAAGTCTCTGGCATCTCAAGGGTGTTTTGTCAATGTCATAAGAGTTGATTAGAGGGACTAGTGGTCAGTTTCCAGACTAAATTTCTCCAAACCCACTAGATAACGCTGAAAGTGCTCACAGGCCCAAACTGCAGCCATACACTCTTTCTCAATTTGAGCGTATTTTGACTCCACAGCCGTCAGTGTGCGGGAACAGTAGGCGATGGGGTGTAGTTTATTTTCATTTAACTGCAGGAGTGCAGCCCCCAACCCATAACTGCTTGCATCGGCACTAATCACAGTCTTTTTTGAAGGGTCGTAGAACCCCAGCACTGGGGCAGACCCCAGCAGGGACTTGGCCTGCAGAAAAGATTTTTCTTGTGAAGGTCCCCAGACCCAGGCAACATCTTTAATAAGCAACTCTGTGATAGGGTGTAAAACTGTTGATAAATCTGGAAGAAACTTGCCCACGTAATTTACAAGGCCCAATATCTGTCTCAGCTCATGTACATCAGAAGGACTTTTCATCTGTTCAATAGCACAAATTTTCTCGGGGTCTGGCTTGATGCCATCCCCGTTGATGATATGCCCAAAGTAACATAATTCAGTTTTCCTAAAATGACATTTTTCTTTATTCAGCTTCAGCCCAGACTCTTTGATAGCCTGTAGCACACAACTTAAGCGCTGATCATGCTCCTCCACTGTAGACCCATACACTAGAATGTCGTCAATGATGACCGCTGTGCCCACGTGGTCACTCAGGAGAGAACTTTGAAAGATTTCAGGAGCGGAGGATATCCCAAAGGGGAGTCTGCAGAAGCAGAACCGACCTTCCGGTGTTATAAAGGTAGTCAGTTTGCCGCACTTTGGATCCAGGTGGATCTACCAAAAGCCGCTAGAAGCGTCTAATGATGCTATATCTTCCAATGTCGGCAGCACAAATCTCTCTCTCTTCACTGCCTCATTCAACCTTTTCAGGTCAACACAGATGCGCACCTTTCCGTTTTTCTTTGCAGCTGGAACAATGGGGGCACACCAATCAGTCACTTCAACAACCTCTTCAATAACCCCCATACACTTCATGCGCATAAGCTCTTTCTCCACTTGAGGCATGAGCGGGAACGGAATTCTACGGGGAGTAGAAATACTGTATGGGACTGCGTCACTTTTAAGTGCTATACAGACTGGTTTGCAATTCAGTAGGCCCAACTCGCCAAGCATATCTTGGGAAATCTCATTCACTCTGGCCACGAGGCCCAAGTCACAGGCTGCTTTTCTACTCAATAAATTGTTAACACAGTGACCTCGAATCACATGCACCCACATGGTGAACTTTCTTTGCTTGTACTCACAGTTGGCAAGAAATTTCCCCACACAATCAATGCAGCCACCAGGACTATGGACATTTGTAGTAACCTTCGCCAGCTGGGGCTGTCGAGGCAGTTTCATAAATTCAGCAAAAGACATTACAGTGATATCTGCTCCTGTGTCAATCTTAAAATCAACTTTGGCTCCCATTACAGTAAAAGTAACTTTCCAATCTTCCTCTGAGCTTGGCCGTTCCACAACGGACCCCACAAAAGACACTTCCTGACCCTCCTGGTCACTGTCCACCTGCATCTCCTTAATGTATTCAGTTTTACACACCACTTCAAAATGGCCCATTCTGTTACATTTTCTGCATCTTTTATCTCTGGCCGGGCATATAACACTCTGATCATGGGCACGGTAGCACCGTGTGCATCGGGCACGTTGCGCCCATCCACTTCTAGGCCTTTCCATTACTTTAGATCTACCGCTCACACTGTGCCTTTCACTAGCAGTTTTCCTGGACTGTTGCACTTCATCCACAATACTCTCAGACCTCAGATCAGCACTCTGCTTTTTCACCAGTTCACTCTGGCGGTCCATCCTAATGGCCCCATCTAATGTTAAATCAGGCTCTAACTGCAGCTTCAGTGAGACTTCAGCATCTGCAATTCCAATAACTATTCTGTCTCTGATTTGCTCTTCTTTAGCAACACCAAACTCACAGAATTCACCTAGTTCATACAGGCTGCGCACAAATGACTCCACAGATTCTCCCACACGCTGATTACGTTTGTGAAAACAAGCTCTCTCATGAATCACATTTCTTTTGGGCACAAAGTGGGCACTGAGTTTATCCATAACTATATCAAAGTTAAATTCTTCCCCTTCTTGGAAAGTAAAAGCATTGAACACTGGCTCCACATCTTTCCCCATAGAGTATAAAAGAGAATTAACTTGTACATCACCACTCTCCTTGTTCAGTTTGGAAGCAATCCTGAAGCACTTAAACCGCTGACGCCATGTGGGCCAAGCTGCAGGCTGAGAGAAGTCAAAAGGCTCAGGTGGGGTAAACTTTGACAATGCAATCGATCAGGAACAGAAGCGCAGTACAGAACTTCTGACACCATGTCATGAGTTGCAGGACATATGCAGGACACAGCAATGATGGTACAACTCTATTTTATTACAGAGCATAGAAACATACATCTAGTCAGGTTGATTTCACTAACTAACTGCGACACAGACTACCGGACCTAAGCCCCGCCCCCAACTAGTGACATCACATCCTGCTCTCATCACACAGTGCTTCTCACCTTCACCTCTAGGATTTGCGCTAACCCAGCCTCTAGTGCTTTCAGCCATTGCCAGTGCAAATTTCTCCCTTCATGACATCCACTTTAGTTCCCTGGGTACAGAAGTTGTTATGCCGTATCATTTATAAGCACATAATTATAAACATCATCAGACATTTTGAGTCTGAGTCTTCTAATCTAGCCCTCACATAGACTCTGAGGGCAAGCTACGAGGCTTGAATAGAAGATTGGCTAAATTTAAAACCCAAACGGCTAGATTGCGAGTTTTTGTCGGTAAGGCTTGCGGGGCTAACGAGCAGTTTCAGCTCACCGCTCACCTACAAACAACGCTGGTATTACAGGTTTTTTTAAACCCGGCGTTAGCCGCAAAAAAGTGAGCGGAGAGCAAAATTTAGCTCCACATCTCACCTCAATACCAGTGCTGCTTACGGTAGCGGTGAGCTGGCAAAACATGCTCGTGCACAATTTCCCCATAGGAATCAATGGGGCAGATTCAGCTGAAAAAAACCTAACACCTGCAAAAAAGCAGCGTTCAGCTCCTAACGCAGAACCATTGATTCCTATGGGAAAATACATTTATGTCTACACCTAACACCCTAACATGAACCCCGAGTCTAAACACCCCTAATCTTACACTTATTAACTCCTAATCTGCCGCCCCTGACATCGTCGCCACCTGCATAATATTATTAACCCCTAATCTGCCGCTCCGGACACTGCTGCCACCTACATTATACTTATTAACCCCTAATCTGATGCCCCCAGCTTCGCCGAACCCTACATTATATTTATTAAGCCCTAATCTGCCGTCCCCAATGTCGCCGCAACCTAACTACATTTATTAACCCCTAATCTGCCGCCCACAACGTCGACGCCACTATAATAAATATATTAACCCCTAAACCTAAGTCTAAACCGAACCCTAACACCCCCCTAACTTAAATATAATTTAAATAAATATAAATAAAATTACTATTATTAACTAAATAATTCCTATTTAAAACTAAATACTTACCTATAAAATAAACCCTTAGCTAGCTACCATATAACTAATAGTTACATTGTAGCTATCTCAGGGTTTATTTTTATTTTACAGACAACTTTGTATTTATTTTAACTAGGTAGAATAGTTAATAAATAGTTATTAACTATTTAATATCTACCTAGCTAAAATAAGTACAAATTTACCTGTACAATAAAACCTAACCTAAGTTACAATTACACCTAGCACTACACTATAATTAAATTAATTCCCTAAATTAACTACAATTAATTACAATTAAATTAAATAAACTAAAGTATGAAATAAAAACACTAAATTACAGAAAATAATAAAATAATTACATTTTTTTAAAACTAATTACACCTAATCTAATCCCCCTAATAAAATAAAAAAGCCCACCAAAATAATAAAAATCCCTACCCTATGCTAAATTACAAATAGCCCTTAAAAGGGCTTTTTGCAGGGCATTGCCCCAAAGTAGTCAGCTCTTTTACCTGTAAAAAAAATACAATACAACCCCCAACATTAAACCCACCACCCACACACCCAACCCTACTCTAAAACCCACCCAACCCCCCCCTTAATGAAACCTAACACTAACCCCCTGAAGATCACCCTACCTTGAGAAGTCTTCACCAAGCCGGGCAGAAGTGGTCCTCCAGACAGTCCAAAGTCTTCATCCTATCCGGGCAGAAGAGGTCCTCCAGATGGCCAGAAGTCTTCATCCAGGCGGCATCTTCTATCTTCATCCATCCGGAGCGGCTTCATCTTCAAGACATCCGACTTGAAGATGAATCAGCCAATAGGATTGAACTTCAAACCTATTGGCTGATTGGATCAGCAAATAGGATTTTTTCTACCTTAATTCCGATTGGCTGATGTCTTGAAGATGGACCCGCTCCGCTCCGGATGGATGAAGACTTCTGGCCATCTGGAGGACCTCTTCTGCCCGGATAGGATGAAGACTTCGGACCGTCTGGAGGACCACTTCTGCCCGGTCGGGTGAAGACGTCTCAAGGTAGGGTGATCTTCAAGGGGTTAGTGTTAGGTTTTATTAAGGGGGGATTGGGTGGGTTTTAAAGTAGGGTTGGGTGTGTGGGTGGTGGGTTTTAATGTTGGGGGTATTGTATTTTTTTTTACAGGTAAAAGAGCTAATTACTTTGGGGCAATGCCCCGCAAAAAGCCCTTTTAAGGGCTATTTGCAATTTAGTATAGGGTATGGATTTTTTTTATTTTGGGGGGCTTTTTTATTTTATTAGGGGGATTAGATTAGGTGTAATTAGTTTTAATTTTTTTTAATTATTTTATTATTTTCTGTAATTTAGTGGGGGGTTTTTCATACTTTAGTTTATTTAATTTAATTGTAGTTAATTTAGTTAATGATAGTGTAGTGTTAGGTGTATTTGTAACATAGGTTACGTTTTATTTTGCAGGTATATTTGTACTTATTTTAGCTAGGTAGCTATTAAATAGTTAATAACTATTTAATAACTATTCTACCTAGTTAAAATAAATACAAAGTTGCCTGTAAAATAAATATAAACCCTAAGCTAGATACAAATGTAACTATTAGTTATATTGTAGCTAGCTTAGGGTTTATTTTATAGGTAAGTATTTAGTTTTAAATAGGAATAATTTAGTTAATTGTAGTAATTTTATTTAGATTATTTTAAATTATATTTAAGTTAGGGGGTGTTAGGGTTAGACTTAGGTTTAGGGGTTAATACATTTAATATAGTGGCAGCGACGTTGGGGGCGGAAGATTAGGGGTTAATAAATGTAGGTAGGTGTCTGCGATGTTAGGGACGGCAGATTAGGGGTTAATACAATTTAACTAATGTTTGCAGGGCGGGAGTGCGGCGGTTTAGGGGTTAATATATTTATTTAAGTGGCGGCGATGTCCGGTTGGCAGATTAGGGGTTAAAAAATGTATTTAAGTGTTTGCGATGTGGGGGGGGGGCTCGGTTTAGGGGTTAATAGGTAGTTTATGGGTGTTAGTATACTTGTTAGCACTTTAGTTAAGAGTTTTATGTTACGGCGTTAGCACATAAAACTCTAAACTACTGACTTTTAAATGCAGTAGGAGTCTTGACAGGAGAGGCTGTACCGCTCACTTTTTCCAAAACTCGTAATACCGACGTTAGGAAAATTCCATTAAAAAGATAGGATACGCAATTTACGTAAGTGGATTTGCGGTATTCTCGAGTAGCGGAAAAAAGTGAGTGGTACACCTGTACCTGCCAGACTCGTAATACCAGCGGGCATTAAAAAGCAGCGTTGGGACCTCTCAAAACTCGTAATCTAGCCGAAAGTTTGTCTCTTTAAAATGGGAGGCCATGTAAATATCTTAAAACACATTGGTCATTTATCTTTACTATTATTTTTGGCAGGTGGTTTAATAGCATGCTGAAATTTAGCTTCCTCTTACAAAAATTCTAGTTACAATGAATTTCAATTTCAAGGCATGTGTCTTGGGGTAGAGCGTGCAAAACTTTTTTTTTATACTGAAAGTGTTCAGCCATGATAAAATCCATAGAATTCATAACATTTCCTAAAATACAGAGATTTATCAGTGCCCCCAAAACATCTATGGATTGAGACACAGGGAAAATAAAAATCAATGTGATAATATGCAGCAGTTTCTGGGGTTATAGGACGTTGTAATTAAAACTTTGGAAATATAGAATGAAGTAATTTTAATAAAAACATGCATCAACCCCTGTAGTAACTGAAGGTAATAATTTATTTGTAATAGGTACATCATAACATCTATGCACAAAAATAATATGCTAAAAGGTGTAAATTAGTAGGTATGATTAGCCAAACTGTTTAGGATGAACATATATAAGAATGTAGCTACTATAGATATACTACATTTAAGTAAAATAGGTTTATTTCAATTAACGTTCATCTTATTACCTATCTTTCCTTTATATATCGAGCCATCATATAAATTTAGCATGTGTCTTTGTGGTTCCTCTAGTTGCTTAGCTCTCATATTTTTGCTTAAGGAAATTCTATTTCACTACATTCATTCACTGAATTACAACGAGCACTTGGCAAACTTAAAGATACATAAAACTGGAAGAAGAAAAGGTTCTAATGTGTTTATGCATTTTTTTATTATTACATTTTAGCTAACATAACTGTGTGTTTAACGCCGCCAATTCCAGTTAAAGTCGGCTACACTACTGGGACTTAGCTAAACAACTATGGTGAGTCAGTGACGAGAAGCATATGTGTGTAGCCGCCAATTACCAGCTAGCTCCCAGTAGTGCATGACTGCTCCTGAGCATACCTATGTTTTAGATAAATAAATCTCTCTGGAGGAGGGATAAATATCGATTTTTAAAGTCTCTTATATAATCCTAAAGGGTTAAACCTGAGTAGCCTCAGATAGGCAGTGCCTAATACCCAAATATAATTTATTCAAAGTAATAAAGAAGAAAGAAAAGAAGGTATTATGGGGCACACTTTAAATAAGAGACTTATCTTCAGTATAACGTGGACCAAGAGGACAACTCTATTTACTAAAGGGTAAAATATAACTTTTATTGTTCTTAATTTAAAATAGATACAAAATATATAAATACACATATAACACTTTCAGATAAAAATGCAATTAATGATAGACCAATGGCACTCGTATCTAGTTATGATTATAGATCTTTATATTATAGTTTAGATCATAGGAGACTATCCCTAACGGGAGACATTAACAGTCAAAAATATATATTTTACCTTCACTATATATCGTAACTAATTGGAAAAATCTAAATAAAGTCTAATTCCAGATTACCCTAAGCGTGAGATATAATAAAATAGATTAAAATGAATGATATAAGTGTCATCCAGCACATACATAGGAGAGGAAAATAAAGTATAAAAATGTGTTCCAAAGGGGAACACAAAAGTTCTCTGACACACGCTCCTCCTGTATAAGAAATGAAATTAAGTATCTGAAATAATGGGTTCAATTTAATTTCACATGAATAATGATACTTGTTTAAGTGTACGTGATATTATATGTATAGGTAAACCTACATTTATTTTTTTATTTGTGATACTTAGGTACTTAAACCTACATTGCCTGAGATGCTATAACTTACTTATTTTTAAAGAGAGATACTAGTATTCTAGTCCCTCAGGTTCACAAACCATATGCCCATGTATGAATGATAGTTTATAGTATCCCAAGCGTTTGTCCACTATTTAAGTGTATGATATTCAACAAAGAATACCAAGAGGTAAATGTAAATTTGAAAATAGTAGTAAATTGAAAAGTCTTATAAAATTGCCTGCGTTATCTTAGTCATGTAAGGTAATAATTATGACTTTAAAATATATTTAAAGGGACATGAAACCCACATTTTTTCTTTCCTGATTTAGAAAGAGAATGTAATTTTAAACATCTTTCTAATTAACTTCTATTATCTAATTTGTTTTATTCTCTTGATATTCTTTGCTAAAAAGCATATCTAGATATGCTCAGTAGCTGCTGATTGGTTGCTGCACATAGAAGCCTCATGTGATTGGCTCACCCATGTGCATTGCTTTTTCTTTAACCAAGGATATCTAAAAAATTAAGCGAAATACATAATAGAAGTAAATTGTAATGTTGTTTAAATTTGTATTCTCTATCTGAATCATGAAAGAAAGATTTTGGGTTTAGTGGCCCTTTAGCTATAAAAACGAAATCATAATAATTAAAAAATCCACATAATAAAAGTGCAATCAATAAAAACCCTGCATAATAAATTGTTGTTAAAAACAAACGAGTTTTCAAAAACGATAACTCATTATTGTTTTTAAATGATAAAATGTGAAATGATTAGAAATGCGTCAATACACTATCTCGCTTGTTAGAGCCATTACACAATTTAACATCATTTCAGTGGTTAGATTTGTTATCATTCTTACCCTGACAATTATTTGCAAATGGATCTTTTATATTCCCAAGTATTTGTTATGAAATTTTATGTCTGAGAGGGTTAGAGTGGAACCACAATTTGTCAAAAACATTCTTATCTGATCTCTATTTAACATTCCCTTCCTTTCCTCTGTAAAAAAGAGGAAATAGTTTAGATGAAAACATCAGGGGTGATGATGAAAGGCCCTCATGCATCAGCTTGACAACTCTTTAACAGAAAGTGACAGATTTCTGGGCCAAATTTCAAAAATGTTGAAGAATATCCATAACAACAATGTGAGTCAAAGAGCTTGCATTTGTTATTAGATAACTAAAAGGAGAACACAACTTTCAGATCATATATCCTACATTGCTTTATCATTCTGGGTAAAAAACAATAACAACAACAGAGAGAGGTGACAGGAGAGGCCTCTTCTGTATTGCAGACTAGTATTTTATTGCAAACATGACACACAAATATAATGCTTTAATAATATTGAAGTTGCTGAATATACAAATAACACAAGTGAAGGTAGCACTCCCAAGTGGGAAACATTTCAAGCTAACATATACTAACAGCTTGTGGCAATTTATATATAACACATACAAAGGGTGACCAATCCCAAGGCCTCATAGGGTCATGTGCTTATATTACATCACAATGACATCAGCAACAAATGTACATCCTCTCTAAATTAACCCTAGATAGTCTATATGAAAGTGAACACCCTAGAAACATGATAAGGAGCACTTAAATGAGAGAATCCTAATATATTTAATAGCATCCAATCCCCATAACATGTATATGAACAGTGTGTATAAGTGATTATATAAGAGGCATAAGATCAGATTCCCTAATTAGACCCCTAGGGGCCATGACATCCAGAATCCATATCCATTTAGCTTCCCTAGTAGGTCCCTGATCCTGACCTACTATAAAGGGAAGCATGATGATATTATACTCCAAAGTCGGACCTAGATTGGTTCTGGGAACATAACTAACTTAGCATATGTTGTCAGTTTGTATAGAAATGGAAGTGTTATACCATGCACCTGTATAAAAGTAACATGTCTATAGTATTTAATGCCTGTAAAGTCCTGTTGTTTATTCTTGTATGTGTCGCACACGACAATAAAAAACTTCTTTAAAAAATAAAATAAAAAAAAGCTGTCACACTACAAATTCTGTACTGGGACAGTTAGAGACGATAAACTTTAAATATAGTTCCACATAAAGGCCAAGATTACGAGTGGAGCGCAAACATTTGCACGCAAGCGATAAGGAGTTTATCGCTGGTGTTTGCGCTCGTTGGGCTTACCACTGGTATTACGAGTTGAAAGTAAATACGATCGCTTGAGCACAATCACGATTTACACTAGAATGATTACGACGTCCTCAGAGCTGGGGTTCGCAAAACAAAAACTTGAGCAAAACACATCAAAAATACATTACAAAGTACAGCTATCTAATAAAAAATATTCAAAAAAATATTGCACACAGAAGTTATAAGAGCTCAAACATATGAGGTCTCAGGTGTTAAAAAAAAAAAGGCAGGCAAAGGGCTTTAACATAGAGATACATACATATACATAGATAAATGAGTTACTAAGTCTGTAACAAAAAAAAGACATATACATAGATAAATGAGTTACTAAGTCTAACAAAAAAAAGAGTGCTTTACCCCTGCAATTATTTAGGAAACATTCTCACTTAATAATACAGGAACAATTTTTAACCATTCATACTTTATCTTTATTGGTTTAACTATTCAATCATACACATTTAAAAACACTTAAACTCTCTAGATATCAATATATAGCATAGATGAGTAAATAATATCTCTGAGAATCATATATCTATATGTGAAACATTATACTTGGTTAGTATAATATCGAGCAGTCAGATACAAACATTACCTTTTGTAGCCGGCTATTAATAAATTCAGAAATAATGCTGTAACAAGAGGACCTGTTAATATGTGAGATGTCAGATTATGAGATTAAAGCTAACTAGCTCTATCTGTAATTAGAAAGTCCTTGCTTGCACAGTCAACTTTAGCATAGCTGTTCAATGTAATAGATTCTGTCTGCTTAAAATCTCTAGATATTAATATTTAGTATAGGTGTGTGAATAACACCTCTGAGAATCATGTATCTAGATATGAAAAATTGTACTTGGTTTGTATAATATCAAGCAGTCAGATACAAACAATATCTTTTGTAGCCAGCTATTAATAAATTTAAAAATAATGCTGTAACAAGAGGACCTGTTAATATGTGGAATGTCAGGTTATAAGATTAAAGCTATCTAGCTAATACTCTATCTGTAATTATAAAGTCCTTGCATGCACAGTTAACTTTAGCATAGCTGCTCAATGTAATAGATTCTGTCTGCTTGAACTCTCTCGATATCAATATATAGCATAGGTATGTGAATAATACCTCTGAGAGTCATGTATCTAAATATGAAACATTGTACTTGGTTTGTATAATATCAAGCAGTTAGATATAAACAATATCTTTTGCAGCCGACTATTAATAAATTCAGAAATAATGCTGTAACAAGAGGACCTGTTAATATGTTGGATGTCAGATTGCGAGATTAAAGCTAATAAGCTAATACAATGGGGGATATCTATCAAGCTGTCAACCGCAAATACGCTGGAATTCCACAGCGTAATTGTGCAGGAACCAGAGAGTCACCAGCGCTATAAAAATATAAATCTTTATTCAGGAATCATATACAACAGCGACGTTTTGGGGATATTAACCCCTTAATCATGCTCAGCGTAATTGTGGAGAGCTTGATTCAACCTAATTATCAAACCGTACAGACCGGCAAAAGTTAAAATCTGTGATGTAACATACGATCCGCCGGTCTCAATCTGACACAGATCGATGCTTACGTCATTACAGATGTTCCGAATACACATTCGGTACTATTTGACACTTTTTCAAAGTTATCAAATAGTTAACCAGTACGCTCGCGGCTATTCCGGCCCAGCATACCTGGTTTTCATTCCGCCACCCTGGAGGCCGGGATGCCATAGGAATCAATAGGAATCTGAAAGCAGTGAAAGCTTATGTTCGATGCTGGCAGATATCCCACTGATTTCTATGGTAGAAAACCAGTAACATTTACACCTAACACCCTAACATAAGCCTCTAATCTAAACACCCCTAATCTGCTGCCCCGACATCGCCACAATCTACATAAAATGTATTAACCCCTATTCCACTACTATCTGACCCCACCGCAACTAAATAAAGTTATTAACCCCTATTCCGCCACTCCCGGACCCCACCGCAACTAAATAAACATATTAACCCCTATTCCGCCGCTCCCGGACACCACTGCAACTAAATAAATGTATTAACCCCTAAACCCCTGGCCTCCCACATCACTACCACTAACTAAACCTATGAACCTCTAAACCGCCAGCACCCCATATCGCCATAAACTAAATTAAGCTAATAACCCCTAAACCTAACAACCCGCTAACTTTACATTAAAATTACAACATCCCTATCTTTTAATAAATTTAAACTTAACTTTAGAATTAAATTAAACTATATTAAACTATTACTTAACCTACCCTAACTATTATACTAAAATTACATTAAACTACCAATTAAATTAACTATATTATATATTAAAAATACCGGCTTTTTTTTATAAATATGGAGATCGTATTCAGGTACGCGGCTGCAATGTTAGGCGAGCCTATTGGTGCCGTCAAATGCAACAAAGTTGATGGCTTGATAGATATCCCCCTCTATCTGTAATTATAAAATCCTTGCTTGCACAGTTTACTTTAGCACAGCTATTCAGTGTAATAGATTCTGTCTGCCTAAGCCCCTTCTATAGCGGGGCTAGATTAAAGTTTAACTGAATTGTTTCACTAACATAGCACAACGTCTGATCTCAGAATATAACACACATTTACAAGCTATTGGCAAGTTATCATATAGAGTAAGCGGTTAAAAAATGAGACTATGAACTCTCTGAAGCTAGACCCCTGACACGTGTTTCGCTCACGCTTCCTCAGAGGGGTTACATTCCGGCTGTTTGGTAAATCTATTTACTGGTTCATAAGTCCCACCTTGTGTGTGGGATTGGATGATCATGAGGAATTATCTTGATTCTGGTAGGATTGTATGTCAATCATGTTTAGGCATCCAATGGGGATACAGTTTTCATTTGAAGCCTTATGCTATACTCTGTTACATGTTGCAAACTTATGCATGTTGGTTGTGATAATATATGTTACTTTGCGAACTTATGCATGTGGGTTATGATGATATATGTTACTTTATCAGGCAGTTCTTTATGTTACTGCTGAATAATAAGTTCTAAATGTTCTTATTGTACATACTTTCTCTTGTGTGTATTTTGTATTATACCACAGAGATATTGTTTGGTAATAGGACCATATGCAGGGTTTTCAATCTGTTTATTACAGGTTGGTATTTGTAATAAAGGTATTGAATATATCAGTAGCATGACAATAATGACAGATGTTTTAATGACAGAAGCAAGATTACGCAGAACACTGTGTATACTATTTCTGACGTATTTTAATAGAAGATCATAGGGGTATGGTGTCTATTAATGTTAGTATTTCTCTAGAGTTAAGTGGGTTGTTTATATATTTCTAGGGCAATAGATACCAGTGCTGTTTTGAAGAGGAAAGTAGTTTAATTTAGTTCACATTAGTATGTGTAGATTTTAAGGGTGCAGGAATAAATGTTTCAAAATATTATGTGAAAGTCAGTTCTAGGAATTTGTTACTTAAAAGTGTATTATATTAAAAGAGTGGTTGTGTGCACATATAGTTGAAGAGGTAGGTCACATAAATAAAAATGTAATAATAAAGTGAAGTGGATGTAAAGTATATAAAAAACTTAGTGATAGAGTGTCACAAATGAGTTGCCTTATTAAATATTGTGTATTATTGCTTACTAAGGCCTAGATTTGGAGTTCGGCGTTAGCCGTGAAAACCAGCGTTAGAGGCTCCTAACGCGGGTTTCTTACGCACTCCGGTATTTAGAGTTTATTTACCGCCACTCAAAATACACCTAACGCTCACCTTTCTACCGCCACCTCAGACCCAGTAGTAAACATATACCGACAAAAAAAACATCCACGAATCACAAAACAAATATTACACAAAGTACACTTACAGTCATACAAACACTACACTATCTTTATTTTTCATATTTTTTTTTTTTCCGGTAAAATACAAAGGATTAAAGTTGCGAGATCTCGGGTGTTTGAAAAAAATGCACAAAAATCCATTTTCCCATTGACTTACATGGACATACGGGAAAAGACCCTCATATACCTACATCTAACTAATAACATTATCACAAACATACACTCATCGATGCATACAAACAATATACACCACATGACATACACAAAATATTTATTTATTACAAAAAGAACACGATTTAGTTACTTTTTCACACAAGCTCATGACGTCACTCACTTTACGAGGAAAACCAGTCTTAGAAAAAAAAATTAGAAATCTTTAGAGCCTCCATTGACTTCTATTGGGAAGACGTGCTCGTGCACGCGAAACCCTCATTTCCCTAACGCACGCAAATAGCGTAGACTTAAAAACTCCAAATACCAGCGCTAGAAAATACATGATTTCATGCGTTAGACACAGCTATGATAAATAGATCAAGAAATGACTATTTCCCTATGGTGGACTTATGGTTTTTAATTATTAAATATTCACAACACCATAAATTTGTTTCACACTTTTAGATTACATCAACTACAAATCCACATCACTAGTAACACATTATTATTTCAATAAAATTACATTTAAAATTAAAATAAAATTCAATACACATTTCTGGATTCACAAACACTACACAATGGGAAACACCTCTCATTTACCTTTATTATTGCATTTCAGTTATTCAACTCATATGCTTGCAGCAACTGCATATTTACATAGGCTTAACACATAATCACTCATGGATGCACATATATTACTTTTAACATTCACTCATACATGTTCATTCAAATGATGGTGGACAAACACATTAAATTCTCTACAGGAATCACAAAACACAACATATGGATTTGACGGTACTTGTAACATCATTATTCCATCACAATAAACCATTAGGAATTACCTACAAAAAATACATCATTACACCAGATTACAGATGTCACTTTATGGGAAGGAACAACAATGCCAGACCGCTATATAGAAGTCAGCATATGTGGGACACAATCACAATATATACGTACATGTACATAACACGCATCAACCATCACGCAACCACAAAGCACACATTTAGATTTTATTCAGCACACAATAACAATGTAGCACAATACAACAACACAATGAGGATTTCACAACTACATAGGCAGGTTAATAATATGATGACGTCATTAGAAGATTCAACCATACACATTACAGATTCACCACTGTACCGCCCCTTTAGGAACTTTAACACTCAATACTACAATACAACATATACGTAAACCACACTTTTGAACAGCATTATTATGGAGATTTCAATGGGACAATTAAGAAATATTGTCAGATCGCCAATCAATTATATATACAATACTACAGATGGCAGCCGGAAGTTATTCAGTATTAGTGCCATTTTTATGGCACGCATACAATATTGTCAGATCTAAAATCACTTATATATATAATACTACAGATGACAGCCGGAAGTTATTCAGTATTAGTGCCATTTTAATGGGACGCATACAATATTGACAGTTCGGCAATCACTTATATATACAATACTACAGATGACAGCCGGAAGTTATTCAGTATTAGTGGCATTTTTATGGCACGCATACAATATTGTCAGATCTAAAATCACTTATATATATAATACTACAGATGACAGCCGGAAGTTATTCAGTATTAGTGCCATTTTAATGGGACGCATACAATATTGACAGCTCGGCAATCACTTATATACACAATACTACAGATGACAGCCGGAAGTTATTCAGTATTAGTGCCATTTGAAAGGGACGCATACAATATTGACAGCTCGGCAATCACTTATATACACAATACTACAGATGGCAGACGGGAAGTTCGGAATTATTATTGCGATTTGAATGGGATGCATACAATATTGACAGCTCGGCAATCACTTATATATACAATACTACAGATGGCAGACGGGAAGTTCAGAATTATTATTGCGATTTGAATGTTACGCATACAATATTGACAGCTCGGCAATCACTTATATATACAATACTACAGATGACAGCCGGAAGTTATTCAGTATTATTGCGATTTTAAAGGGACGCATACAATATTGACAGCTCGGCAATCACTTATATATATACAATACTACAGATGGCAGATGTTACTTTATCGTTTACAAACAATGTTGCAGCAACATTGATCGATCACATTCGATGCACATTATACACAATTATGCACTTTCATTCATGTTAGCCTGGACGTGTACTTGTTACTATAAGATCGCGTTTAATAAATATTGATTACGCATATGAACAAACATTACAAACATGCACTGTATGTGTGATATTTGACACTTTCACATTGAGATTTATTGGCGGAAAACAACATTTCAGCCAAAAAAATACAACGCCCACTTTGAAAGCATTCGTGCCGCTCACATACAAACAAGTGAATACAATTAGCAATCATTACAAACTCAATACCATTGGACTAATCGTACTATAAATCCCCCAAACAACATGGCCAAATAAGGACTGCTGTTCCCCCCATGAGTAAGATGCTAAGCTGTCTATACGTCCTGGCCTCCGGGAGTTTTCAATCCGGAGAACTGTACATGCATGGCCTGGCTCAAGGTACATTCTCTGTGGTGTTTGATAACTTTCTGGACGCCATGGTACGTATCAGTAAGCAATACATAGGATTCCCACAGAATGATGGTGATTGGAGGCGCCTGAAGCGGGAATTCTTTGATATTGCTCAATTGCCCAATGTCTTGGGAGCCATAGATTGTACCCACATTGCGCTGCGTGCTCCAATTGATGACTTGCCCTTCAGAAATCGCAAACATTTTCATAGCCTCAACGTGCAGTATGTTTGTGACGCACGGATGAGGATTATGCATGTGTATGCGAATTTTGGAGGGGCTTGTCATGATGCCCGCATCCTCTCTCTGTCGTCCCTGTGGAGCCAGTTTGAGGAAAGACAAATGCCCCCTGGTTATCTCGTTGGTGAGTATTTGTGCTCAACATGGTTAATTATTTTGACAATTGGCCCTGTATTTTTTAACTGTTAGCGTCATGTTCAGCTATAGGATTAAATTTAACCATTTGTTATTTACCGACGCTAATGTCTAGTTTTATTTAAATGCAGATATGTAGCATGTCTTACCTTAAGTGTTCAGATAGAGAATGCAATGTAACCATGTAGTTCGCATTTTACACAAGTTTTTTTTTCAGAACAATACGCATATGTAGCATGTCTTAGCTGAAATGGGAAGCTATTATCTCATGCAATTTAACCCTGTCATTGTCTCTTTCTGCTAATGTCTAGTTTTATTTAAATGCAGATATGTAGCATGTCTTACCTTAAGTGTTCAGATAGAGAATGCAATGTAACCATGTAGTTAGCATTTTACACAAGTTTTTTTTTCTGAACAATACGCATATGTAGCATGTCTTAGCTGAAATGGGAAGATATTATCTCATGCAATTTAACCCTGTCATTGTCTCTTTCTGCTAATGTCTAGTTTTATTTAAATGCAGATATGTAGCATGTCTTACCTTAAGTGTTCAGATAGAGAATGCAATGTAACCATGTAGTTAGCATTTTACACAAGGTTTTTTTTCAGAACAATACGCATATGTAGCATGTCTTAGCTGAAATGGGAAGATATTATCTCATGCAATTTAACCCTGTCATTGTCTCTTTCTGCTAATGTCTAGTTTTATTTAAATGCAGATATGTAGCATGTCTTACCTTAAGTGTTCAGATAGAGAATGCAATGTAACCATGTAGTTAGCATTTTACACAAGGTTTTTTTTCAGAACAATACGCATATGTAGCATGTCTTAGCTGAAATGGGAAGATATTATCTCATGCAATTTAACCCTGTCATTGTCTCTTTCTGCTAATGTCTAGTTTTATTTAAATGCAGATATGTAGCATGTCTTACCTTAAGTGTTCAGATAGAGAATGCAATGTAACCATGTAGTTAGCATTTTACACAAGGTTTGTTTTCAGAACAATACGCATATGTAGCATGTCTTAGCTGAAATGGGAAGCTATTATCTCATGCAATTTAACCCTGTCATTGTCTCTTTCTGCTAATGTCTAGTTTTATTTAAATGCAGATATGTAGCATGTCTTACCTTAAGTGTTCAGATAGAGAATGCAATGTAACCATGTAGTTAGCATTTTACACAAGGTTTGTTTTCAGAACAATACGCATATGTAGCATGTCTTAGCTGAAATGGGAAGATACAGAATAATATAGAAATTTATTTTTTGGATGTTTCTGACAACTTTTAATATGGATTATCGTTTTTAAAAATAAAAATTTATACAACAATATACTAGTTTAAGTATTCTGTTTGAATTATGTTCTGTTAAAAATTTATAGGTGATTCTGGGTACATGAGCCGGCCTTGGCTCATTACCCCCTTGCGTAGCCCGACTGATGTGTCTGAGGAGCGCTACAATAGGGCTCATAAGAGAACCAGGGCGGTGGTTGAAAGGATGTTCGGGCTCCTGAAGATGAGATTCAGGTGCCTGGACCGTTCTGGAGGAGCACTCCAGTACAACCCAAAGAAGGTGGCTAAGATCGTTGTAGCCTGTAGCGTCCTGCATAATATTGCACAGCGGGCTGGGATGCTGCAGGCCGTCCCGGTGGACAGAGACCTCCTCAGAGATGAGGAGGATGATCCTGTTCTAGAGGGGGAATTCCAGGACGAGGGACTTGATGTCAGAGCAGACGTCATCAACCGCCACTTTAGACGGTAAAGAATAGAAGTTACACTGGAGTATTTTCAATAGATGTGAACTCTATGGAAATGACAAGTAGAGAATTGTGCAAACATGTTAGTATTGATCAAATGTTAGAATAAATTTTAATTTTCATAATATAGGTGATGCTCTGGGCATTGGGTCCTATAGCGAGTCTTTGCCACCTGGTTTTTAAAGAGGACATCAGATGGTAAGTAGAAATGTATGGACTGTTGCTGGCATGATTTGTACACAAATACATCATATGGCATACATTTTCAAAAATAGATTTTTGTTTACACATTACTTAAAATGTACATAATCAGAAAGGGATACTCTAGAATGACTATGGTTCAATGTCACACATTAGAGGTTTTTTCTGCTCAATATGACTCATCTTCACACTTGATAGAAAATAACACAGGTTCATACACAGGCTTAGTAAGCTAGTGACAGATATTTATTATGAAATGGGGGGTGGGAGAGGGGTACAGAACTGATTCACACACTTGTATGAATTTTTTTGATAAAATTTCTTACATTAGGGAGATGACTTAATCTAAAGACTGAAAGGGAACTATTTGAAGCCTGACAGTGAAGATTGCCCAGACTGACAGTGGGGAAAAAGCCAAGATTGAAATTGAAGTATACCAATGGGATCATGTCTGGCATTATCTTTCAATTCTGCTGACCTTGAAAACCATACAAAGACATGTTCACATGGTAAGTGCAAACTATTTGATAGAATAAGGCTGTGGAGACATCCTATTGGAGACACTTAGATGATTTTCTATTTTGTAGATGGTATTTCCCAGTCCTCTATTTAATGAACTGATGAATAAGACACCTATTGAAGATCAACTGTTTACCCCTGAATTGACTTTCAAAGACCATGCATTGTCCAGGTTGGTGTACCAATGCATGCTAGTGAAGACTGTAGAATATTAGTAGCTTACATACATTAGTCATATTTAGTTGTTAATTAGATATTTATGGATCACAATCAGACACTTAGATGATTGTACTTTTTTAGATGGTATTTCCCAGTCCTCTATTTAATGAACTGATGAATAAGACACCTATTGAAGATCAACTGTTTACCCCTGAATTGACTTTCAAAGACCATGCATTATCCAGGTTGGTGCATGCTAGTTAAGAATCACATGAAGAATGTTGATTATTGTTAGCTTACATACATTAGTCATACTTATTTCATCATTAGATATTTAGGGATCACAATCAGAAAAAGGAATACATATTATAGTTGATATAGAGGTATTTGAATGGACATGAAATATTAGATTTATGTTCAGCATACATATATTGTTGAAATGTGATATACATTATTATGTATAATTTGAATTTTGGATATTTAAATTGAATTTTTAATCAACAATATAATGGTGTATGTATTTCATTAATTTTAAATCAATTTAATGATTATCTTTAAAAAATGTTGATCAAAGTTAGAGCATAGACACCATATGATTTTAAATGTATTTTATGAATATTTGACAACGTGTGTATTAACTTTGTTCCATTTTTATTATTTGTCATTTCAGATTGGCATCTGATGACTTCCAGGAATATTTAATTATTTTCTATTAAATATATTTTTACATGTTAATACTAAACATTTTATTATTAAATACATTATTTTGAACAGATTCTACTAAATATCAATATAATCTGTAAATAAATAAAACTTGGACTCCCATGACTGGTAGTTGGCTATTTGACAAGCACATGCATAAGATAAAATAATGCATTAATATTAGAAAATAAAATGCTTCCGAGAATATTAAAATATATTTTATAACATTAATTGGGGAGTCAGATTCTTCAATGCTTTTATATTGAAAATGTATATATTAAAATTATTTAGGATATGTAGTAAAATTTTAATTGTTTTAACATTTAATAAGGTGAAGTGGTTCAATTACATGAAAGTGACAGTGTTGTTGAATGTAAAAATAATTGTATAAGATCATGTATCTTCCTTAGGTATCTCAAAACATTATTTGAATTTTTTTTTAAATTATTACATTTATAAATGGTAGGTCATTTAACTTGATATTTTTCAAAAATTAGTTATTGGATGCCAGGTTAATCTATGTAATTTTCTAGTGGAGTCATTTAACTATACTTAGTAATATTATGTATTTATTACAAGCTTACCTCTTGGGTTAGACATAAAATATCTATATAGAATGTAAATTCCCCTTTTGTTTATTTTGTCAATGTTAAATCAAAATACAAAATGTTTGGGTCCTTAAAGGGACATTCACAAAGTATATTTTGTATAGATTTAAAAAAATATCATACAAGAATTTAAACATATTTAGAAAGTACTATAGAATTACATTCAGTCTTTAAATATACTTGTTAAAATAAAAAAAACAATGCACATATCTTAGTCAATGATATAAGGCATCTATATGCAAACAACAATCAGCATCAAAATAGCCTATGTAGAGATGTATTTAATCCAAGAATATATATAATTACAATATAATGATTGAATAACAAAACATATTAAGTTGTTCAAATATAAGAATATTATACAAAATGCATACATAACATATAGCTTAATGTCCCTCTACGCTGAAGGCTAAAAAAGACCTCATTTAATAAATATATTTCAGTCAGTGTGTAAAACAATCTAGAAGTTAATCTAAATTTGCTTTACTCATATGTTAGACTCATTTAGCAAAAGGAAGGTGCCTAGGTTTATGATATTTTAAGCATTATTGTGAAATGTTTATTTAAAGGGACATGAACTCAAAATATACTTAAAGGTAGACAGTTAAAAAATTAATGATTTATACATTCTGAATGAGTATTCTATTTGAATCAAATTTAAAACTTGTCTCATATTATGAATGCTCATTGTGATGTTGCTATCATTACTTTAAAAATAAGGCAGTAAATAGCTAATTTATTTGCTTCAGTACTCTGGACAGAACTTGATTGTTTGGAATAATTGATGCAACAATCGTCAAGGACAACCCAGGTTTTTATTAAACAATTGTCCGTAATATAAAATATCATTATTGATTTGCAAAGAAACATAACAAGATAACTGTTAACATTTGATAATCGGATTAAATAATAAAGTTGATTAACATTTCATGCTCAATCACCAATGCTAAATTTGTTTGGACAGTGTCCCTTTAAGAGATTTAAAGAGTGTATTTACTTATCTTGCTATCTTGACATACTTTGCTTGAAAAGCATATCGAGATCGGCTCAGTAGATGAAGATTGGTGGATGCACAGAGATGCCTTATGTGATTGGCTCAACCATGTGCATTTAAATTTCTTCTGTTGAGGATATATAAATACTAAGGGAAAATGATTCACATTTTAAAGTCTAAACAATCTTCTATCTCTACAGATCATTTGATACAATTGTTTGTAATGTCTCTTTAAAACTAAAGACGCCATTGCACAATAACATATATGAGCACTTCAGACAAATACAAGCTCAAGGTTTATTTGCGAATAACAAAGCTGTAGTTTAATATTTATAAACAGATTATCCAAGTTACTGACATTCTAACCTGAATTTTAACATTAATAAATATTGCGTGGGAAACGCATCTTGAAACACCAGATTAGCATCTTTAAACATTAGAGTCTAATGTCACGCAATAGCACACAATCAATGTGCATTATAAAGACATTTAATAGAGCAATGTCAATACTTCACAATAAATGTATTTAAAGAACAATAAAGACATACAATATGAAATGTGTATTTGTATTAAAGAAACAGACCGTTATTAAACCGAGAAATGTCTACAACATTAATAATGTGACAGTATTAGATTTTAAAGAGTATTTAATCATTAATATTTAACGGATCACGGATATTAAATCTGCGTCACACATATCCGCATGACAGGCCCATGAGTTACAAATAAGTCTACATGAAAAATGAAGTAACAGCACCACCAAGCGGTATGTGTAAGGAAGTTACTAAGATATGAAACATTAAGGAACGGCCAATCAGAGTTCATCATCCAAACACAACTTGAGTCAGGATGGTCTCACAGACATTATAACAATATTTCTAACTTTTATCCAATCAGATGTACAGATAAATTGTCCCATGGTGCATCTCATGTTTACTTCACCATATAAAAGTCCATTACACGTTGCCATCTTTGTCAGTTCTCTAATGCCTGCAGGCAGTGTTATATATTAATATTATTATAATATATTTAGTAGCCAACCGAGCAGGCATGTCAGTTCCCAGGTTCACCAAGGAGGAGAGCGCTGCACTGGTCCACGCCGTCAAGGACTTTTATCCCCAGCTGTTTGGGAACAAGAGGAGGTTGACAGATGCGCCTGTTAAGAAGGCCCTCTGGGAGTCGATCACCAATGCGGTTAGATTGGTGTGTGACGTCCAGAGGACCCAGGATCAGATCATGAGGAGATTCGGAGATATGAGGTTGCGTTTATCGAAAAAAGTAAACCTCATAAGGGACTGGGTACAAGCCCGTAAAAGAGGGGGCCAAAGAAAGGCCCCGCGGAAACTGTACCTACTCCCTTATGAGGTGACTTTATGCGAGCTCCTCAATCTCCGGGTCCCCAAAAGATTTAGATCCTCGCCATCCTCGGCCTCCTCTTCTTCCCTCCCAGCTGCGGGATCTGAAAGTCCTGACGTGGGGGACAGGGCAGATGCTTCTCCGTCCGGTGGCCTGGGAGGAGATGATAGAGAATCTGAACCAGGTAATTATCCAACTTCATATAATATTTTTTTTTTTTTATAATCAAAAAATGTGTATATAGTCAGATACTAAACCTATACAGATCTCACAACATACACTACATATGATGTTTAGATATCTGATTTTAGATTATTGACACATGAAATAGGAATGATGTTTCTTGCGCTCTACAGAATATGCGTCACAGAGCGGAAATGTAATTTCTCATCCACGTTAACATGGGTTTGCGGAAAGTGGCATTGCTTTATACATGTTGTTCAAATGACGGATGCGTAATTCCGCTTGGAATCATTGCGCAATGATCGCGAAAATGGCATTTCTCATCCACGTTAACATGGGTTTGCGGAAAGTGGCATTGCTTTATACATGTTGTTCAAATGACGGATGCGTAATTCCGCTTGGAATCATTGCGCAATGATCGCGAAAATGGCATTTCTCATCCACGTTAACATGGGTTTGCGGAAAGTGGCATTGCTTTATACATGTTGTTCAAATGACGGATGCGTAATTCCGCTTGGAATCATTGCGCAATGATCGCGAAAATGGCATTTCTCATCCACGTTAACATGGGTTTGCGGAAAGTGGCATTGCTTTATACATGTTGTTAAAAATTAAATGGGAATTCTTAGATTAGTGAAGAATACAGTATTCTTATTTTAAATATTATAGCTAATAAAAAACGAATAATACAAAAAAATTATAACATATGGCCATCAATTGATGATTATGTAATAACAAGCAGATATTCTTAAAGATACAGTAAACAACACAACTGATTGAAAATAAGAGTCCAGGATATATTTATAATTAATTTAATTGAGGAAACAATTAACTCATGGGACTACCAAAGGATTAATATTTTTCAATTGATTTGTTATTAATGTAAATTTTTTAAACATGGCATGATTAGTATTAATGATATGCAATCCTCATTTAATATATTACAGATATGGATGTGGCTGCTGGATCCTCAAGCCAGGGCTTGTCACAGTATGGTATGTCTCTTTTTAATTGACATTTGTCTTAGAAACATGGACTGAACATTACATACTAAATACACATTGTTCAATATTTATATGTAATGTCTATTTAATGGATGAAAATTAAATAATTATTCGGATATCCTTAAATAACATATTAGATTTTAATTGCATGCTCAATACCATTCATGACATCAACATATGGAGTAGATAATTCATTAACAACAACATTGTGGAATCAATTTAATTTTAGATTAAAGGGATACTGAGCTACAATTATTAATATTGTCATTCAGATACAGTATGCAATATTAATAAACATAAAAATATAATACTATCATCATATGTGACATATTCTATTGCTAAATGTATTTTAAAATAAAGAAAGTACGTTTATGTGCATCTAAATTTTGGTTGACCAACCTGGGTTTTTATTGATGATTGGTGGATACCTTCAACAAACAATATTTATTGAATCCAATATTCCTTATCTGCCTTTAAGATTAATATCGAGCAACATTCTAATTATAATAGGAGTCAATGTTAAATCATTTTTAACAGTTTGAACATAGAAATCAATTATTTAAATTAATCATGTCAGTGTCCCTTTAAGACAAAATAGATTCATTCATCTTTACATTCTTTTTATTAAAAACTATTGATATATAAATCACATTCTCTGTTGGAGTTACTTTATAGATATCTGCATACTCTAACAGCACCATGATTACATATTTGTAATAATCAATTTTGTTTTGTATTGTGATAAATATGTGTTGTGTCCTAAACAAGATTACTGTACATTGCAAAAATGGCTCGATGTGACACATGTGTTTGTTTAGATTTGTCAACAGATGCTCCTCAATATGTGGTTTGTGTGTATTCTTGTAACTTCTTAAGGACATATGACGGAATTATTCCGTCATAAAACAATTGAGCAAAGTGAAAGCTGTGTCCTTAAAGGGTTAAGAACATTGATCATTGGGTATATTTAGATATGCAATAGCAGCATCTGAGATGAATTTGATGTCTAATGTAGTCTGACATTAAACATATGTTCAATACAGATATTTTTACAGAATCCCCTTGATTCAATCAAGCATTTTCTGGTGTAATGACTGCTCTATTCTTCACATTTTAAAGTTGATTAATGTTAAAATTCTAGACAGATGTGATTTAGTGATATCCCAAATGTGTTTAATAATATATATCTATATCATTCATAGAGAGAGTTGGTGTGGTGAGCCCACAGGAATCCATCAGTGACATAGAGCCGCCTTTGCGGTCTCCTGGTAAGTCCATTGACTCATTTATATGTAATTGAAGGTGTATTGCTAATCAATATTATGATCATGATTCTGATGAAGCATAACATTATAAAAATTCAAAATATTTATCTTCTGATTATATATTAATTTATTTTTCATATTGAACGATTAATAATTTCAACTTTATTAGTCTACACATTTGTTATTCATAAGATGTATAACATATGTTTGTTTCCATATGATTTTTTGACAACAGTCATCAAGTGATACACACATGAGAAATCTTAAATGTTCTATGTACTATGCTTTTATGAATTTAACATTAATACAAACAATACATTAAAATTCAGATTCATTGACAATAACAAATCTATTGTCATTTGTATGCTCCATCAAAATGATGTAAATCATAACTTTGTGTGTGTATATCTTTAATGCAACATTGATGTGCGTATTTGAGCAACAGTAACATATGTTATAATATCTGATCTTAACGTGTACACAACATGTTATGTTTTACAGAGATTGATGTCACATGTGGGACGGAGGAGGAAGAGGCTGCCTTGGAGTCTGATGGTATGTGAAATATATCTATCATGTTTCCAACATGTTTCTTTTTTGGAAATCATTTTATTGAAGACATTAAAAGTCTACAGCTTTTGCCCTTTAAAAAGGAATATTATTTGTCTGTTCAAATACACTACTGCCCCCTTTCTATATCAGGCAGCATGAAATTCTGCTTGTATATTTATTTTTAAAAATTTATAATTCATGCCATCATTATGTCACATGCATATTCCATGCCAAAACACAATAATAAGGTTCAAATTGTACAGACAGTCATTGATATTCATCTGAGTGCCTATATACATACCATATCCTCATTTCATAATTGTTTAAAAATTCAAACACACTTCGAAGTATATTGAAAACATAATCAATTTGAAATGCGTTGATTTGATGTCAGGATGTATGAGATGTTAATATATTTTCTTTAAATTTTCAGATGGATCCACCACTTCTGGTCATCTGGTTTCCGCCCCTGCCCAGTCACAGACCCCTCCCCATGCACACACCCATGACCATGGCCACACCCCTGCACAGACCCAGAGCCCTTCCCATGACCAAACTCATGACCATGCCCAGACCACTGCCAGCCCTTCCCATATTTCATATCCTGTCCCTCCCACAAAACGCCCATACACCCCCCTTCGCCGCTCTCCCCGTATTCTGGCCCGTACAGCTGCCCAGACCCAAACTCCCCACTCCCCAGCTGTACGGCCTACCCCGGAGCGGCAGCTCACCCCTCCCCAAGCCATTCACATCCCTCCCCAAGCCAATCCCATCCCTCCCCCCTGTCTCAACCTTCATTGTCCTGGGTGTCAGATTGTCCTTCCCAGGCACAGCTGTAAGTATCATTCTAAATACACTTTATAAGATACTTAAAGGTACAGTGAAGTTAAATTGGTTAAATTGTGATTCAAATCCAGCATGCAATGTTAATCAAATTTATAATTTAATACTCTTATGAATTATTCGTCATTCTCTTGATATATTTTTTGAAAAAAAGTAATTCCTATAATTAGTTTAAACAATAAAATAAATCTGGCCATCATTTCTTTATTGTTGGATGAATGTATCCATCAACCAGCATGCACAAACAAAGTTGATAAACAAATATTGGATTCCATAAAAAGCAACATTCTTGCATTCAAAATATAGCTTGAGAATTAAAACATATAATGAATATGTGTAATTTATAAAGATTTGTCATGTCATGCTCTATCTGAATCAGTCCATTAAATATTTAGGTTCAGTGTCCCTTTAATTGGATATCACTACATATACCAAACACCACTACTTGGATCCAAAATTTTATGTACAAATGTGGATACATTATCTCTTGTCTAACCCAGTGGGAATGTAATTTCTTCTGGTTGCTATGTTTACACAGCTTGTCCTCAATGCAAAAATGTTTAAGGATAGGTGTGCCTACCACAGTCTAAATTTAATTTTTAAATTGTTGATGTAAGTACAATGTAAATCCTTTAACAAGATTTGATACACTCAAGCTGTATAAGTGGATCATCTAAAACCAATTAAAGGGGACAACATGTTTGAGTAACATGTCCCTTTAATGATTTCTGTCTGTCTGAATAACCTAATTCATGTGTAAAGAATAAATGTAAACTAATTTATGTAAAGAATTATTTGTCTTTATGATGACAATGTATGTATTAAAAATTTTTAGTCTGTTGTGTAATTATCCTTAATATTTAATTTTATTTTATTTTAGGCTGTGACTCAGCATGGCTCATGCTAGAAGGGATAGCAAGAGTAGAGCAGGCCGTGTTGAGGAACGCAGCTGTCCTGAGAGGGATGAACGACACCATGCAGGCCCAGCTCCGGGTTCAGGACTTGACTCTGCGTGAAATTATGCGATTACGTTCAAGGCCTGAATCTGGAGCTGGACATGCACAGGACAATGAAGAGGATGACCAGTAAGTGGAGGATCTGGATATGCTCCATGGTGGCAGATAAGAATCCTCCGTCCACATGTTGAATTTGTATTTTTATTGTTGCCATTTGGCCTTTTTTTCTGTTTATTGTTGTGCCTGTTGCACTCTTTTACCTTGTCATATGTCTCCAATGGGGCTATGCTGGCCCTTGGCAACTCTCTTCATGGACTGTGATGCACTGTGTTACCTTGTCATATGTCTCCAATGGGGCTATGCTGGCCCTTGGCAACTCTCTTCATGGACTGTGATGCACTGTGTTACCTTGTCATATGTCTCCAATGGGGCTATGCTGGCCCTTGGCAACTCTCTTCATGGACTGTGATGCACTGTGTTACCTTGCCATGTGTCTCCAATGGGGCTATGCTGGCCCTTGGCAACTCTCTTAATGGACTGTGATGCACTGTGTTACCTTGCCATGTGTCTCCAATGGGGCTATGCTGGCCCTTGGCAACTCTCTTCATGGACTGTGATGCACTGTGTTACCTTGTCATATGTCTCCAATGGGGCTATGCTGGCCCTTGGCAACTCTCTTCATGGACTGTGATGCACTGTGTTACCTTGTCATATGTCTCCAATGGGGCTATGCTGGCCCTTGGCAACTCTCTTCATGGACTGTGATGCACTGTGTTACCTTGCCATGTGTCTCCAATGGGGCTATGCTGGCCCTTGGCAACTCTCTTCATGGACTGTGATGCACTGTGTTACCTTGTCATATGTCTCCAATGGGGCTATGCTGGCCCTTGGCAACTCTCTTCATGGACTGTGATGCACTGTGTTACCTTGTCATATGTCTCCAATGGGGCTATGCTGGCCCTTGGCAACTCTCTTAATGGACTGTGATGCACTGTGTTACCTTGCCATGTGTCTCCAATGGGGCTATGCTGGCCCTTGGCAACTCTCTTAATGGACTGTGATGCACTGTGTTACCTTGCCATGTGTCTCCAATGGGGCTATGCTGGCCCTTGGCAACTCTCTTCATGGACTGTGATGCAATGTGTTACCTTGTCATATGTCTCCAATGGGGCTATGCTGGCCCTTGGCAACTCTCTTCATGGACTGTGATGCACTGTGTTACCTTGTCATATGGCTCATATATTCCTTATTTTTACAAGATTATTTATAAACGTTGTGTATGTTTTCTTACATACTAATAAAATACATTTTATTTCACAAATCTTTGTCCTCATTCTTCCTGTTATTTTTTTAAAGCTCTAGTTTATGTTGTTGATCCTTAAAGGGACCTACCAAATATATTTGTTATACTGAAATCATATATGTAAGACAATAGTAAATGACTTTAAGATTAACATCTCCAATGTAATCTTATTATTTGTCTTTATATTATTTTCTCTTAGCTCTATCATTGCCTGATTATGATTAGCAGAGTAATTTCTTTATATATGTATATATAGATTGGTATTTGTGTATATATGTATATTTAAATGTTCAGATCCATGTGTGTATTTAGAAAGTCTGCATGAATTTATGCACCTTTACCAAATGATCTGAGTATTGATACAATGATATAATCCCTGTAAAGTCTTCATTTTATTGAAATAGTATTGACTATGTGTATGCTCTTTTTAAAAACAAAATAATGTCCCTTTAAGTGATGTTGATCACAATTGTTAATGAATGTATTTCCATTTGTAAAGCGTTTTTGTCCTTTTTACAAGAACAAGGACATATAATTTTATTAATAAACAATCTTATTGTAATGTTGACAGCACCTGTATTTCATTTTCAAATCTATATTAGTGTAAAAGTGTAACCAAATAAATCTCTGTGTGTAATGCAAATAATTTAGATGATGAATATTAGTTAACTAATATGTTAACAAAATACATCTCCTCCCATATATGGCTATAGGTAGGCTGACAATAATTAAACTTGAATAAATGACACGTTTAATCAATACATGTATAACTATTGTTATTCAACAACAATCCAAACATATCTTAAAACATCAATGGCATATGTATTTCTCATGTGTATCTTTTAAATGTTAAAGATATACACCATAGCTATAGTTCAAGGGACAGTCAAGTTCGAAAAGATGATTCAGGATTTGTTGTCATTCCTAGATAGCAATCTACACACATACTAGTTCCTAAAATATAAATACGTTTCTTAGTGATATGCCAAGATGTTACTGAGTCCTTGTATTGTCTGCGGTTTTTCAGCGATCTCGGATGCGCCATGTTGCTTAAGACGTCACCTGCCAGGCTGTCCAATGATTCCTTGTATTGACTGACGTTCTTACGTGATCAGGAATATGCCTTTTATTGGATTGCGTTTTGACGCGATCAAGGATGCGCCTTTTTTTTTGGGCGTTCTTACGTGATCAATAATGTGACTTTCATTGGATGGCGTTCTTACGTGATCAAGGAAGCGCCATGTTAAGACGGCACATGTAAAGGTAAAAAAACGTCTGATTGGATTACGTAGTCCCGCAATATTTGTGCACGTTAAAAACGTTTGTGACTGCATCCAATTTTAAAAAGCTTGCGAATATGTATTATTTGCATCATGTTACATTGTTGACCCGTAGCTGATAAAGACCACCACATTCTCTTTTGCTGTATGTCTGGTTGAATCAACGAACGAAAGAAAAATGTTTTCATGCATAGGATATTTCTAGGCAAGTGCAAATCTCTACAGTCCATGTTTAATATGTTTGTCAACAATATGTTCCTTTTTCTGAAAAAATTAATGTTGTGTTTAATGTTGAATATATCTAATTAATAAATATGCGCTATTGTGTTTGAATAAAGTAATCAATATGCATTTATCTTTATCATATGCTAAATATATGATGCCGACTTCTTCTAAATGTAATTTCGTTGTATATTTTATTAAAGGTTCATTAGACACTCACATTATAAATCAAAAGCTTGGATTTTGTCTCTAGTTAGATAGTCCATTGTTTAACCAATACGTTTATTTTTTCTTCTGTTCTAAGAAAATGTAAGTAATTTTCTTACTCCTCGCAAAGCCTCTGAGTTTCATGTGAGTACCATCTCCAGCTTTCTCCAGTTTGTGTAAAGGGTCTTTTCATATGTTAATGATGGGGTATTGTGTTGTTTTACGGTTGTAATGGGGGTTCATCTATATTTTCAATATAGCTAACCCTATTTTATTTTCAAGTGTTTGAAGCTTTTTAATATTGATATCAGTATATGTTAATCTTGTTGTTTGTAGTAGTGTCTATTACATACAGTTATGTTAAAAATATAGGATACTGTCCCTTGAATGCAAATGTTGTTTTTTGTATCATGTATGAGATCCACATAGTTTAATCTTCAAATATATTATTGTTAGCATATTTTCACCCCCCCCCCCACTCCTAAAAGGACTTTAAACCATATTCATTGTTAAAAAAAATGTCTTTACAATAAAATATTAACACAATAATGTCTCTTAAAGAAAATAGACTTTATTTAACACGTCAATATAAATGTGATTTCAATATTTTTTTTTTGACAAAGTACATGTAGATATACCAACAAGCTTAAAATATGTGTTAGCATATGTAATGTTGTTAAAGGGACAATTTAGAAAAAATATAATGTTTTTCATTATTCTAAAAGTCAATTATGTAATATCAAGGATATCAAATGTTTCTCAACAATTGAACATTTGTCTGGGTTTATTTAAATTTGCTATCTAAACCTATGAGGTTGGTGTGCTCATTTCTTCGATCTTGAAGAGTGCTTGTAATCATTATACAATTTGAGCACTAGAGGGCATTTTGATAGCATTTGTATATGTAAAACCTTGTGCTCATACAGCATATTATTGACCATGTATTGATCATTGATATCTAAAATGTTGTTATGTATGAACAACAAATAAGTGGTCATTTTTCATAGTCATAGATACAAGGGTAAGCACATAAGTCACACATGTATTTCTCCATGTTTTGTTGTTTCAAACTTTATAATGCGTAATACAGTGTTTTCTTTGTAATCAATAATTTTCTGACTGTCCCTTTAAGCTGTGTTATTGGCATTCAAACAGTAATATGCCATCATGGATAATTGTTATGGTAATTTAGTTAGCGATTCGGGAAACAGTTTGGACATCACATCACAGAAACCAATCAATATCATGAACAAGGATAGGTATGTGATGATGTGGTTTTCACACACTTATAACCCACACTCTGCAAACAATCTGCCTCCATGGACCCGGTCCCATAGAAGTCGATTATATACAGAGTGTGGTCCACAAGTGTATGAAAACCACATCATCACATACCTATCCATTACACATTAAATTAAAAAAAGCAGTGAAGATGAAAAAAATACTTACTTCCTCTTCCTTCCCCTCTTCCCACAGGGCTGAGGCTCTGGGAGAGGCAACTGCCGACTCCGAAGAGTCCTCCTTGGAGCTGTTGTGGGAGGAGTGGAAGGAAGAGTACTGGGACGACCAAGGTGAGGAGTAGATGGCTGGGGAGGAGAAGATGGATGAGGAGGAGAAGATGGCTGAGGAGGATGAGTAGATGGCTGAGGAGGAGGAGGAGTAGATGGCTGAGGAGGAGGAGTAGATGGCTGAGGAGGATGAGATGGGCCGGCAGGAGGAGATGGCCCAGCAGCAAGAGGCCCAGCAACAAGAGGCACAGCAACAGGAGGTAGACCAGCATGCGCCTCCCGGAAAAAAGTGAACATTTCTTGATGAAGCTGAAATATTCTGGTTTGGCCTTCTTCTATTCGATTCAGTATGTTGATGATTTCATTTTGTCCTTGAATAATTTGATTTTGGCCATCAAGTATTCTGTGTCGTCCTTCTATATTTTCTATCCGGGAGGTACGCATCTGGTCTATGTACTCCAGTAGAACCCGCACCTCCGCTATTTCCTCTTGTTGTGCTTGTTGAACCCGTGCACGGCGGGGTGCCCGTGCACGGCGGAGTGCGGGTCTTTGAGGGACCTCGGGTTCCGCGGGTTCCTCCTGTGCTTCCGGGGCCTCTTCATCAGCTCCCGTGCGCTGTTCGTCACGGGGGGCCTCTTCCCTCCGAAGTGGAAATTCCTCACCACCACTCTCATCCCGGGGAGATGCAGGAGGCTGTGCTGCCTCGTCCCCAGACTCTGTATATAAAAAAAAAATAAATAAATAAAGAAATGTATATATTAGCATATTTGCAAATAAAGGTTTAAATGACTTAGCTTACGATACAATTACAAATGCAGAATCATTAATCCACTTTGAAATCTAACAAACAATCAATACTATTTCCGCTTTTTCTAAACCGTGTTTGTGATATCTGTGGTCAATGTGAATGTTTTTGCGTTTGTTTTCAGTCTGTTTAAATGCACACCTAACCTATAGCCTAGATACTGATGTAACCGCAAAGTAATAGAATGCGTGTAAACAACGTTATAGCATTAATCTGATCCTTAACACATGAAACCCAATGTTTTATCTTTCATGATTTAGAAGCATACATTTTGTATCAACTTTCGAATGTACTTTTCTTATCTAATTCGCTTAATTCTCTGGATATTCTTTGCTGGAAAGCATATCTAAATATGCTTATAAGATGCTGATTGTTAGCTGAATATAGCTGCCTCCTGTGATTGTTTCACCGTGTGCATGGCTATTTCTTCATTAAAATATATCTCAAGAATTAATCAAATTAGGTAATATAAGTACATTTGAATGTTTTGTCAAATTGTATTCGCTACCTCAATCATGAAAGTAAATGTTTGCGTATAGTGTCCCTTGAAATACATTTGTATGTGAAATTATTGTTCAATGAGCTTACCGTCAGATGAGAGTGGCAGGTTCCCGGTATCGATTCCTCCGATACCGACTACTTCCACCTCGGAGATGCTGGGCCGCAACATTTCCTCCCATCGGCAGTACTCCATTTCAATGGCAGGGCCGCCACCGGTCCCTGCGGCATGTCGGGCCTCCAGGCTTAACTTTTTTTTCAGTTCAAGTTTACAGTCCCGGTACCGATGTTTGATAGAATCCATATCTCGGTTCCGGCCACCCACTGCATTGACTGCATTCCTGATCTCGTTCCAGAGCCTCCTCCTGTCAGTCGGGGTGGTCTTTTGGTGCTGCAGCATCCTATACCTGGCCATATAGGCCTCTACGAGGGCCTCCTTCTCCTCCATCGTAAACCTCGCCTCCCTAGTCGCCTTGGCCTTCCCCTGTGACGATGCCCTCTGTTTCCCGGACTGTGAAGCCCTACTCTGACCGCCACTGGGCCCAGCCACTTGGTCATCTTGAACCAAGTGGCTGGGTCCACCCACCGCTTCCACCCCCGCTTCCTGCCCCCCTTCCTGCCCCCCTTCCTGCCCTGTTCCTCTCCCCCTCCCTCTACTCCCCCCTCTACCTGTCCCCTGCCTGGCCTCCATCTCTTCCCTAAACTAAACCCCAAATAATCAAACAAAAAGTGAGTGTGATGAAATTAAAGGGGGTCAAAATAAAGAACTAAAAAGACAAAAAAGGTGCTTAAAGTGTGAGAGGGATGTAAAAAACAAAGAGGGTAAGGAGTATTTAAATAAACGAAAAGAATAAGACTAAAAGGAGGATATGTAAACTAAATGTAACTAGGGGATGGGTATGGGATGGGTATGGGGTATAGGATAAGAGTAAATGGGATGAAAGGGAATGGGACTACAAGGAATGGGGTATGGAGTGTAGTATGAGGGGGTAGGGGGTATGGAGTGTATGTAGTGTTATTGATAAGTGTATGTATGTATTGAATGTGTTTGCGTGTAAATGTGTTAAGTGTACAGAAAAATCACTCGCTCGCTAACTCACACTACTTCTAATTCTCACTAACAAACACTCCCACTAACGCTCACTAACTACCACTAACTGACGCTCCCACTAACAACTCTCACTAATAACTCCCACTAACTAACTCACGCTCCCACTAACAGACTCTCTCCCACTCCCACTAACTCCCACTAACTCACTCACTCTCTCACGCTAACACTACCAACTGACTCTCTCACGCTAACACTAACTCACTCTCAAAAATTCTCAAACTCTCTATTCTTAAACCTCCAATCTCCAAAGACCCAACAGCAACACAGTCAAAGAAGCCATGCTTGTGTGGTGCTTATATACCCTGTGTAAATGTTTAATGATGTACCAATTTCAGTTGTAAATTGTGTTCAGGTGTGCTTTATTAGCAATTAATATTAGTGCAATGTGTATTAGTTGTGTGAATTTGCGCATGCTCATTTTGAGTTGGTATTTGTGGAATGTGTAGAATGCGATGATGTCATAGTGGTCGTTTTCTCTAACATTGTCCAATAGTATTCTTTTTAAATGTGATTTTGCGATGGTGTGTTCTTCGTGAAGTGTTGTATATGTATGTTTGTCATAATATATAGTGATATTGAATGCGATTTTGTTTCGAGTGTATGTATATCATTTTTAATCCTTGTTGTTATTTTGCGATTTTCCGCATCTTAAAGTATATGCGTATTCCCCGTATAAAATTTTATTAAAACATCCCCCGCTTGTGAATGTGTAATGCTTGTGTGCTTTGTTGATTGATTGTTGTTGTGACATTTGCGGCGTGTTATTGTTGTGCATGATGTGGTATGCGTCATATGACCGAGCTGTACGTATTCTCGCGAGATCGAGTGTTAGGTGAAAAAAGCAATTTTTTGCCTTTCCCATTGATCTCTATGGGAGACTGTCTAACGCGGGCAGTATTACGCGTGTGACATACACGCGTTAGGAGCATCGTTAGATGGTCTTATTTTAACTCTAAATACCGGAGTCAAACAATGACGTGCGTTAGACATAAACACGCGTGGCGTTAACAGCCCTTTTACCGCCGAACTCCAAATCTAGGCCTAAGTGTGCATACTCACATAGTAAAGTGTTAAGTAATTAACATAAATAATTATTTAGAGACTAAGTGAAAAGTGCCTAGGAAAGGGATGAAGGACTTAAACAAACATTATTAAGTAAGTAGCAATGAGCTGCGGTCAAGGTGCAGAATTAAATATATTTGGTTGTGATGTACTATAATTATAGGTATACAAAGTAATTGTTATATTCATTGAGTCTTTTTGGTTGTATGGAGTCTAATAGATATTTCCATCTACATTCTGACTTTAAACGTGCTTCTTCCAGATTTCTTTCTCTTATGCCCAGAGAGATTTTCTGTATCACAGCATATTTCAAGTCAGTGATTCCACTTTTGTGAATTTTTAGAAAATGTCATGCCACTGATGTGATAGTTTTACCTTTGGATACATCCTTTGTGGCATTTTTTATATTATTGGCATGCTCCAAAATTCTTACCCTGGCTTTGCGGGTTGTCATGCCTACGTAATACTTCTTGCATTAACAAAAAAGAACATAGATCACTCCTGTCGACCGACATGCATAGTGTTGTTCTAATTTATGAATTTTGCCTGTTTTGTCAGTGATTTGTTTGCTTTTAGTTACATATGTACATGCTGAACACGAACCACATGGATACATTCCTGGGTCTTTTGGTGTTTTCTTTGGTATATGAATGTAGTGCCCTATCATAGGTGCAAGTGTGGTATCATTTTGTAGTATGTGCCAATTTGTATTCATAATCCCAATTACCTGTGCATTTGGGGATGTATGTGGTAATTAATCTTGGACATATTTCTTCTTGATTTTTGGCTTTAGGTTTTAATAAATTGTTTCTATCTTGTTTTAAAGCTGCCATTCTGGCTGATTTCACTGATCGTTTACTATATCCTCTTTGGATTAGTCTTTCCATCATTTCAGTGCTTTCTTGTAAATATGTTTGTACATTGGAGCAATTTCTTCACAGTCTTATGAATTCCCCCTGGGGTATTGCTTTGAGTGTACTTGGAGGGTGGGCACTGGTATGGTGCAATAGGGTATTTGTAGATGTTTCTTTTCAATACATTTGTGTATCTGTGCTGCCATCTTCATTTTTTCTGATGGTAAGATCTAAAAAATTCACTGTATATAAATCTGCTTGATAAGTCAGTTTGATGTTTTTATCATTAATATTAAGTATCTGTATGGATTTTTCAAATTCTGTTTTTGTACCTTCCCATAGGAAGAGCACATCATTGATATATCCGACCCACAAGGGTATTTGCTGTGTATATCGATCCATTTCCCCAGTAAATACATTAAAGGATTCCCAAAATCCAAGGAACAGATTTGAATATGTGGAGGCACATGCTGTCCCCATGGCTATTCCTTGGACTTGGAGATAATATTGATCCTTAAATGTAAATACGTTGTGTGTTAATACAAATTTTAGCATTTGCAGAAGAAAGGCATTATGTTGTTGGTTGTTATTGGTATTGGTGGATAAAAAATAACTGATTGCTTTTAAACCATCATTATGGTGAATGCTGGTATACAGTGATTCTACATCCATAGTTACTAGCTAGGTTGTGTCTGTTACTTTAAGATCTTGTAGTACTTGTAACACTTCCATTGTGTCACAAATGTAAGAAGGTAACATAGTTAGGTATTCTCTTAGTCTCAAATCTATGTATTTACTGGCTAGTTTGGTTAAGTTTGCATTTCCTGATACTATGGGCCTTCCTGGTGGCTCAGATAAGTTTTTATGTACTTTTGGTATGAAGTAGATTGTGGCCATCTTTGGATTGGTTTTCATCAGATAATTATTCTCTGTTTTAGTAATAATACCTTCTTTCCAAGTTTTTAGTACCATTTTGTTGTATTGTTCGAAATATGTTTATGTGGATTGAACATTAATTGTTTATAGCATGTTGTATTATTCAGTTGTTTAGTGCTTCTGCTAAATATTTTTCTTTAGGCCATAGAACAATATTTCTGCCCTTGTCAGACAGTTTTATTACTACATCTGACCATGTTTTGATTTCCCCAAGTGCTTTTATTTCTGGTTGGGAAATATTGCTTTGCCCTCTGATTGAAGGTAGTTTTTCAATCTGGTTACATACAATTTTGCAAAATGTTTGAACTTCTGGGGAAATTGTTGGAGATGGTACAAAATTTGATTTGGGTTTTATACTTTCTCGCCACATAATTGAGTTAGTGTTAGAGATTCGATCTGTGTAAGGCAGATTTTCATTTGCCAATTCTTCTAGATCCCGTATGGATGATAATTCTTCATCACTCCAAATTTGGTCATTTTTTTCAGCATAGAATTTAAAAAAAAATAGTTTTCTACAGAAAAGGTGTACATCTTTGAAAAGATCAAATGTGTTTAATTTGTTTGTTGGACACAATGTTAAACCTTTAGAGAGAATGTTATAGTGCTCTGAGGTTAGAGTATGTTGAGACAGATTTATCACTTAGTTGTTTGTTCTGAATTTGGAGAATGGACTAATTTCCCTCTTTCTGGCAGATTGTCTGACAGGCCCCTGATTTTTGCGCTTGTCTCTCTTGGTAGCATTGGGAGTTTGATGTATTAGGTTCTGTGTTAGATTTGTATATGGTCTGGGACTTATTAAGGGTTGTGCATTTGGGCCTGACCCTAAAAAAGACGACATACTGGTCTGTACTGTGGGTACTGGTACATTGGGATTTGTAGCTTGTGGTTAATTATATGTTGCTTGAGGTGTTAAAATATATGTGGCACTATTTCTATCTATGTTGGGACATTCATTATCTGATATGTCTGACTCACTTTCTGTGCCACTATTGTCTTCCCTCACCAGATGTCTATTATTTCTGCGTCTGTTTGAGGTGTGGTATCTCCACTTATATATTTTGTTTTGTTGATAATCATCTAAATCTCTTTTGAATTTTTGTTTCTTTGTTTTAATCAGCTCTTGTTCTAGTTTGTCAAGCCCTTGTTGGTACAGTTTATATTTTGTATTAAAATCAAATTTGTCCTCAAATCGTTAGATTTGCTCACTGTATTCTTTTATTTCTGCATCTAATTTATTAAGTTCCAATGTATCATGTTTAATTAGAACTTGAATAAGTTTGAAAGAGCACTCACTCAAGATATTTTCCCATTGTTTCACTAGTTCATCATTATGTAGTGTAAAGGCAGGGAACATTTTAATTCTTTCAATATAGATACATGATTCTCAGAGGTATTATTTACTCATCTATGCTATATATTGATATCTAGAGAGTGTTTTTAAACGTGTATGATTGAATAATTAAACCAATAAAGATAAAGTATGAATGGTTAAAAATTGTTCTTGTATTATTCAGTTAGAATTTCTCCTAAATAATTGCAGGGGTAAAGCACTCTTTTTTGTTACAGACTTTGTAACTCATTTATCTAAGAGTCTCCTTAGTGCTATATTGCCCCCCTAACAGGTGCTTGTTGATTACAAAAATATTTGGCACCTATAGGTACTTACCATTAGTACTACTTTACCTACTATCTTGTTACTATAACATACATATACATGTCTAAAGATGTATATGTATGTATATATGTACATCTAAATATGTTTACATATGTATTTATATGAGTATATGTGTATTTACAAACATATATAAACACAAATACATATGTACACATAAGATATATATATATATATATACAAGATTCTGGGATCCAAGCACTCACTGTTAGTGGTATGCGCCTGGGTGCACTCTATGGTAACTGACTGCCAGACGCTGTAAACACAGGAAACAGTCTTGACAAAGGTCCCTGCGAGGACCGAAACGTTGACTGAACTTATGAATCCATAAAAGTACTTTTGTGCATATTAAGACCTGTGAGTGCCTCTTCCTTTTGAGAAGTTTATATATATATATATATATATATATATATATACTGTGTATATATATATATATATATATATATATATATATGTGTGTGCGTGTGTGCATTGGAGCTGTCAAGTAGATGAAAACATGAAAAAAAAACATATTTATGCAATAACTGTAAATATTTCACATTCCAATGTTCTGCACAGAGCAGACTATTTTCTATGTATTTCTTAATAGATATTCCTATATACAGTATATATATATATCTATATATATCTATATATATCTATATATATATCTATACATATATATAATCATAATCATGTACATATATATATATATATATATATATATATATATAAAGATAGAAAGATAGATAGATTTATATTATACAGAAAAATCAGATATATGTAGAAATACGTATTTATAAATAAATAGAACATATTCTGCTATGTGAAGAACATTGGAATGTGAAATATTCATATTTTAATGTCGTGTTGGCACACATGAGAATATGCAAATCAGGTTTGTGCGCGATTAGGGCGTTAAATATTTTTTTGCTCAATTAACTTCTATGGGGGAACAGGTTACTTTCAACTCATAATATGAACGCAACCCGATGCGCATAAAAAGCTTACTTCTAGCGATCCACTAATAATCTGGCCCAAAATGTTTAATTGTGGAGATAAACAGATAATTAAGGTTGCATGTTCTTAAAAATCCACCCAAGCAGAAAAAAGATAAGACTACATAAGGCATAAGTATGAATGTTTGGATCACAAGCCACATCCTCTTCTGAAGCATCACTGAAGCTTGCCAGATGAGTCGCATCGCTCTAGGCCTGTGTATTGAGTCAGTCTATCTGTGCTCTAGGTATAATTACCATTTCTACTGACGTGTATGAACTGTCTTTTCCTGAATACTCATGTATTACCCGATTTGCTTAATTTTACTTGCTTATTGAATTCATATGTATGCCCTTCTTATTTTACCAGATTGTTCTTATTGAAAACTACTACAATTAAACCTCCTATTGCCTTAAAACCTATGTATGACCCTACATGAATACCAAACATGCACAAGCATACAACACACACACATGGCACCCAAACAGTAAAATACAATGATACATGCTATGCTAACAAGGCACATCCACAAGGAACAAATAATTGTCAAGTACACACAACCAACACATACATAAGCATCCACACAAAAAGCACAAATATACATAATACATAAATATACATAAAAAACACACATGACATACAAACACACACACTCACAGACATTGGAAACGTCACTGATACACTATCTTGGACAAATGTTTTGGAATTTTTTACCTTAAATAAAGGCTTTGTTATGTCAACTTATATTAAAAGAGAATAGGGCAAGTATTGGCATAATAATGTTTGCCTACAACCT